>NW_021604636.1:3804101-3816841 GCF_004785775.1 Grammomys surdaster | reverse complement strand
CTCTCCTCTCCTCTCCTCTCCTCTCCTCTCCTCTCCTCTCCTCTCCTCTCCTCTCCTCTCCTCTCCTCTCCTCTCCTCTCCTCTCCCTATCTCTCTCTCTCTATGTCCCCCTTCTTCTTCTTCTTCTTCTTCTTCTTCTTTCTCCTTTCTCCTTTTCTTCTTTATTCTTTTCTTATACAACACATCTTGACCACAGTCTCTACTCCTTCCATTCCTCCAAGTTTCCTCTCTCTGGAGAATCCACTGCTCTTCCATTCCCCTTCAAAAACGAATAGGCTCCCCAGTGATATCAACGGAATACAGCAAAATAAGATGCATTAAAACTACATACAAACCTTCATACTAAGGCTGTTCAAAGCAACCCAGTAGGAAGAAAACGATGCTAACAGCAGGCAAAAGAGACAGAGACTCTCACTCCTACTGATAGGATTCCCACAAAGACCCCAAGATAAAAAGACACAGCATTTGTGCAGAAGATCTAGCACAAACCCATGGAGGATCTGTGATTGCCACTTTAGCTTCTTTGCGACCCCTTGAGCCCTGTAAACTGGCATCTTTTAAAATGTACTTAACACACAGAGCCTAACTGTAGAGGTATTCACTGTGTCCAGCTTGTTGGGCTTGAACATTTGATATGAAATACATTGTTCATTTATGAGTCCAAAGCACAAAGTGGAATATGAAAATGTATCATAAAATCAAAGGGTCAAAGGGAACTTTTAGTGAGTAGTTAATTCAGAGAAAACTATAGGTTTAAGGGTCATATATAAATGATTTTTAAACTAATTGTCTGTTCTTAGGTTTTAGGCATCTAATTATTTTTATTATTATCAGGATTAAGGTTCTTTCTAAAGCCCAGTTTATATTCTTTAAGTGACTGAAACCTTGTAAAATTGTTAAATATGAGAGTATGTGAAGTACCAAAAGTGTTTTATATCTGCATACGACATAACTGTGGCATATTTTTTCTAAAAAAATTCATTATTAAATATCATTGACAATGATAGCTTAAAACAACCATGATAAAAATATTTACATCAGAAAAGTCAATGAATTCTAAAAGTCATGTACTTTTAATGCTAGGCATAAAAAGTTTGTTAGGACATAACTGGAGAGATTTTTAATAAAATTTGTTCATAAAAAGTAATTCCTTTAACTTTTGGGATTATGTCATGAGGAGAGTAGAGGAGAGAGAATCTGTCTCTTATCCATAGTAAACACTTAAGAAATAGTGATTTTTCCATTCTTTCTATAATGAAATATATAAAGAGCATATTTTGTTTCTTAAGTTCATTGTGAAGCATGCATACTCTTCTACCATGTCCTTATATAACAGAGTACACACATTTGCTTTTCTACATGGCCTCCTTAAAGGCAAAGAGAAATTCATTCTTGCTATACCCCCTCTCAGAATATAAGGGAAGATCACCCTGCAAACAGCACCATTGCTACCTAATTTTAAAGAACAGTTTTTGTTCCTTATATCTTTGCTGTAGTGGAGAGGTTGAAGAGTTCTGCCATTGATGAAAAAGTTTAATGACTGTTTAATGTCTGATCCTCTCTGTACTTAAGAATAAGATATCTACTGGAATATTCCATATATGTCTACAAGATAAATTGAAAATAAATTTAATACACCATGAAGCTTATATATATTATATATGAATGAATGCATGAATGAATGGATGAATGAATGAATGAATATGTAAGTAAATAAATGTATAGTTAGTAAGATGAGTATACAAAGATGGCTTCAGGAATGAATAGAAAAGAGGAACAGATGAGCTTACACTACATTATATATACATATGAAATTCTCAGACCATAAGTACATTAAAATACTCAGAAAAATTCACGTAACAAAACAATTGGCTAATAATTTGCTATATAAATCACACTATGAAGTGAAAAAGTTAGTTACAAAACTATATATCTGTGTATCTGTGTGCATGTGCGTGTTCATGTGCGAGTGTGCGTGCGCGTGTGTGTGTGTGTGTGTGTGTGTGTATACACTAAAGTGTCTGGAAAGATACCTGGATCTTCTCTCCATGTTTACCTAGATATTTGTAAAAATATGACTAATGTTGTTTTAGGACTCAGTTTTTTTGAACTTCATCATTTTAATATATCAAATGCAGATCTCTGGGTTCAAACATAATTCCATATTTTCAGAATATCTGTGTGTGTGTGTGTGTGTGTGTGTGTGTGTGTGTGTGTATGTGTGTGTGTGTGTATGTGTGTATGTGTGTATGTGTGTGTGTGTGTATGTATGTGTATGGGTCAATGTGTGTGTGTGTATGCATAAGATAGTGGTGTGTAGAAGGAACAGATAGCCAATTCTAGGCCCAAATCATCAGTCTATTCACTCATTCTCAGATGTGGTGACTCAACTCTCTTAAAAAGGTCCTGTAATACACAGAAGAGGCACTGCATGTGTTTTGTGTGTGATGGGCGAGGTCAATAACACTAGCCCTTGAGAGTTTTGGGCAAGAGTTTTACATGTTACGTAAGAATCCAGAGTTCAAGACTAGTTCAAGAATAGTCAGATTTCTTCTGAAAACAACAATAAAAATGAATCTTGACCAAGACATAAGATGGAGATAAAGTAATTACAAAAATACTTTCAATTATACTTATAAAAGATAAGAAAAATAATAACTAAACCTATGATTTGCACATCCAAAATTTCTTTCTGACCATGTCATACAACTGGATACTTATTATGGGTCTCAGAAAATTCATGCCTTGCAATATTAGGAAATTAAGGAAATAAATAATTTTTCACCCCATCCCCTTTTTTGGAATACTTTTTAAAAAGTGCCAATTTACAGTTTTATTGATTACTGACAATCTACTTTAAAGATGACCCCAAGGCCACCGAATAGGTTCACATATACCTTATTGATAAGATCCTCAATAATAAAACTATTCAGATGTGCAATGCATCAAACTTGTTTGCTTCTTGCCCATTTTATTGCATTGATAAACAAAAACCCACATAGGCAATAAAACAAATCTGCTAGTGTGTTTATTGCTTTATCTTGGGAACTGTAGCTCTTTGTCTTATAGCAACAATGCAGTCACAAAGGAAGAAAGAATGTGTCACATCGGTGTGCAGTGCTTACTTGCTACAAATAAACAAACCAATTTTAGTCAAATAAAACTGACCTAACTCTGTGCTAGGATCCCAGCACTTAATAGCCACTCCAATTTTCTCTGACATTTAAAAATTACAGAAAAGGGAAGTTCTTAAATGTCACCAGCCTCATAATTTTTTCAAGTTCTGGCATTGAATTTCTAACTCTTCCTCTGATCTCCACACGGAAGTGGCTTGTGGGCATACTATGCACCTGTGAATGTGGAATTCAGTGAAGTTGGGAGAGAAGCCACTGACATGGTGTTGGGGTTGTGGAGGCCAGCACAGTGCCTATATGGCTCTACCATGTTCCCAGGACATGATCTCTGAAAGATCCCACAGAATCATTTCAACTGAATGGCTCTACATTATGTGGAGTTGATGGCATGAGCCAGTCTGAGTGGTGGGTCCAAGGGTGCTGTTCCCCACATTCATTTTTCCTCAATTCACAATTGTAAATTAAATTTTGGCAACTGCCACTGTGCCACATTTTCATTCCTACTAACATCTGATTCAAACTAGATCTGAGATGGCAGTGACTCTTCAGTAAGATCAGAGTACTGGAGAACTAAACAAGAAAGCTAAAAAGATGGAGGGAGAAGACCAGAGCCAGAAAAGACAGAAGAGAAAAAGAAAGGGTGAAAGAAGTGATGTAGGATTGACAGATCTCCTATTATAGGACTACACTCTGAGATATACAAAGAACTACATCACTGAGATGGCTTCCTCTGTCCTCATTTACGTCTAAGTGACAGTGGTGGGGCTCAGAGAGATGAACATCTTACCTGTCATAGTACAGCGTCTCGTCAGTAGCAGAACTGGATTCACACCCATGCTCTCTCTCAAACAAATTTAATCCCCATATGTATATGGCTTCAAGAAACTGCACTGGCAGCTCTAACAAGATTCTTTTTATGTTAAGAAAAATTTACATAACTATTCTCTCATCTGAAAGTAGTGCCTCATTCCACATGTTTTATCGAATGCCCGTCAGTATAACTTCCATCAGTACTTCCCAGTTTTATACAAAAGTACTGTAATAGACATAGATGCCATCAGTAGCTTTTTCTTGAGGTTTCATGAATTCATTTCCCACAAACTTCTTTTGTAAAATAATAAAGCCAAGAAGGGCTCCATTCTGTATTTTCTAGCATCAGTATTCATGCATGTTCTTGGGTGTGATTTGTATATACGTGTCCTTAGGTAAGTGTGTGTGTGTGTGTGTGCCTATGAATGTGGATGATTTATACTAAAAGCACACACTCCATCAAATATCATTGTTGGACAATATCTCGCTTGATTCTATTTTCTCAGTTCTACATTTTGAGGAATCCTACTGATTCAGTTTCCAGGTTTTATTTTATTTTTTATTTTTAATCACTTCTTGACTGGCAAAAAATATTTTGCTCTAGATTCCTTAATTCAGAAATATAATAGTTATCATTATAGAGAGTACTGGATAATATTCTAAAAGGAATAAAATGAGACTAAAACCTAAAGCCTTATTATGTAATCAATGAAAACAACACATTATTATAAAAACACATTCTCTTAATTTTTAAAATATTGCCTAATCAAACAATCTAGAGAGCTCTGATTTGAGGGTGACCCTTTAACGTACTGGAGGGATTTTATATTGGCTTGTCAGAGGCAGATGAACTTATGCTCTGTAAATTCTACTATAATTGTGTCCATTCTCAGATTTTGCTTCATTTTGGTTGTTAGCTATAAAATTACTGATAAGTAATAAAACACAGGTCAAAAGTATTAAACCCTTGTTGCAAATGTCACCAAATCATAACAAGAAAACATCAGCCAAAAGTCATAATTCCTAGCATTTACCTATAAAATATGGCTTAAATAGCAGGACTTTCCTTCCTCCTTGGTATGCCTTAATAAGATTTTATATCACTCTGGTTGCTTGCAATCTAAATGAAAAGAATTGTTTCTAGGATCTACTTTGGTAAATTCCACTTGAGAATAAATTATCTGTAATTATTAAATATTCATAGAGGGTTTGGGCCATCTTATTTCTGTGTGGCACAGGCAGACCTGCATGCCATAGAACCATGTGTCTCTAAAGTATAATGAAGGAAGATGAATGCCTGCAATACTCCCTGTGGCTAATTCTTCCCAATGCATCGTCTTTCTTTAAAATGAAACTGTTGTGATCTTATTTATGATGTTTTAAGGCTCCATAGAGCTCTTACAAATGTTCACTGACTCGGTTTTATCTGAAGCTGTAATCCTCCTGCATCAGTTAAAACAAACTGACAGAGATGGAGCCACAGGCTAGGGCTTGGTCAGTAGAAAGGAGTAAAGACAAACTGACACACTATTAACAATCCTTCTACCCTTGGTTCTCATTGTGTTACTGCTCCTAAATTATTCCACTAAATAATTGTCCCATCCTCCTCCTTCTATATGACATATCAGCAAATTCGTTGTCCACAGTTCTTGACATAAATTGTACTTGACAGTAAGATCACAGAGATGGTTGCAGATGTTACTTAAAAAAGGTTTTGAGATCAAAAAAGCTTCAAAAATACTAAATAGTAGAAAGTAAAGTAGTCTGCTTTTTTCAAAGGCTTTGTAGAACTGTTTGGGAGAACACTACTCACCATGGCTCATTGAGGGAATTGTATAGATTGCAAAAAGAGCAAGATTTTCTCATTGACTTGCTATTCATAGAATATCTGGTAAGGTTAATATTCCACAGAACCTATCTGGAAAATGCTGAATTGGGTCATATGATATTACTACTATGTGGACTTTTAAATATGGGAGGCAAGGAAAGAGTTGGTCAATGACAAGATACTTTGTCTGAACTGATTGACGAGGATGCCAGGGAAACTGGAAAGGGTAGTTAGAGAAACAACTGATAGAAAGGTGAAAATTTTTGGGGGGAGTACTTATTCCAGAATGATTGTGAAAGGACAGCTTTATAGCATTTGGGGAAGTGAGATATTAACAGACTGAATAAAATCCTCTACCATCCATTTATGACTTAGTAATTCTATAGGTCTAAGGTTCTAGTTTATACCAAACTGTCCCTTTGGATAAACATGAAGCCAAAACAGGGGGACTGGAGCCATTACAAGGTCCCCTTCAAATACTCACCATGGCTCATTGAGGTCAGGCCTCTATCCCCGCCTTCACAAGTTTAGAATTGCCACAGTTCTTCTATACTTAGAGAAGGGAGGAGATGTCAGGGGCAGCCCTGCTTACCCACTGAAGGCCTAAAATCAGCCATAGGCCTAAAATCAGCAATAGGCCTGTCATACATGTATACTAACACCAAGTCTTGGGTCTCAGTGGAAAAACATTGAAACAGATGGCTATAAGCTAATGTAAACAGGCAGCTTTTGTGGAAATGTACAAGCCTGAGTAGTCATAGACCTTGAAAATAGGTAGCCTGGGCAGACAATACCAACTTAGATAAGGACAAGAGAGTCATAGGCAGAGTCATAGTGACTTGTCCCCTGAACCTTCACCCAGCCGATACCCGGTTCTGATGATATCACCCACACTCCAGTGTCAATCCCTTCCCCACATCCTGCTTTTCTGTGTTTATAACTCCTGTGTGAATGAATTACGATTTGAGAAAGAATAAATTATAAAAAAAGAAAGCAAAGACAATGTTATATAAGAAGTTTCAATGATACTATGTTAATGATATTGAACATGTCTATAGCAAGAGAAGAAGTATTAGCCCCTCTTCACCAAGTGGGTGATATGTTGTTCTGCCATGTTCTGTGTTAGGTTTTACCAATATGTTATTTATCTGAATGGCCTTTGGCCTTCTTGAGTTATAATTTTCTTACAATGGGTCTCACTCAAGAATTATTCCTTGATCACTATTTCTAAAGGCTTATCAGGATGATCAAAATATCTGAGCCTACTTCCCTGTCCTAGCCTTAAATCATTTTCATGCCTGAAGCCTACTTCTTTGTTCTAGCCTAAGATTTAGATTCCTGCATGAAATTATTTCTTTGTTCTATCTTAAGATTTTGATTCCTACCTGAAATTACTTCTCTGTTCTAGCCTAATGTCAGATTTCTGCCTGAAGCCCATTTTCTTGCCCTTGGACAATTTCAGATTTCTGCCAAGCAGCCCCAACAGCTCTTCACATCTCCCCCTTTTTTATTTCATAAACAAGACTGAGCCTGTCTTAGATCGTTCTGACAAGAATGCCTTCCTTACCCATTATGGAATATGCATTATCAAAAGCAATGCACTCTGTCTTAGGTTGGCAAGGCTCTGTGCAGAATCTTACTCGTCCTTAATTTGCCAGCCTGTTAAATTAATAACTCTGTCTGTGGGTCCATTTTCAGTTTCAAGTCATGTACTTTGGCTGCCAACATGTTTATGTTGTTAAAGACAAGCTTTCACACAATGGACAGGAACAGAAGTTTTCCCAGGACAACAAGAGCTAGCATGATCAAACTATATATGACATTCTTGATGCTTGTTCCTTGACTATTTGCATCTATTGTATTGCTATTTCCTTAACCTAGAATTGACTTTAATACTTACATGTAATTAAAATGGTACAAAAGCAAAAAGGAGGAGGAGGGATGGGATAGGGAGGTTTATGGGGGTGAATAGGGAAAGGGGACAACATCTGACATGTAAATAAATAAAATATCCAATAATAAAAAAAGAATTATTCCTTGAAATTCAGTATGAGTGTATTTGTCGCTTCAGGCCTTATATAGATAATTTATCTTGTTGACTTTCTTTTTTTAACCTCTGAATGCATTTATTTAATCTTTTGGACATCTATGAGTTTCCAGAGCCCTTTCCCTCCTGCCCCATAGCCTGCCAGTCCAGCCTGCAGAGAGCGATTTCTGCTGCCTTGTAATTCTGAAATAAATAGAATTAGTAGCAAGTCTGAGTGTTGAGTAAAGGCAGGGTGGCCCCAGCAACCTCCAGAGGAGCACCATGGGTACAGTCTCAAGGTATCTTCTGATGGGCGGACACTGTGCAGCATGTGGCAGCACCAGGCTGCGTACAGTTTGTCCAGAAGTTGTCGAGGGCTGGGATGCCTTCCTTCATGCCTTTGAGCTTCTGAGTCTCAGCTACCATTTGGTTGGGGCGACTGCTGTTGTTAAAAGAGTCCCCAGGCAGGATATGCCAGTGGTCAAACATGCACTTGGGGAAGGCCTGGCCATCAGTGTTGGATCGAAGGTTGGTGGTAAAGTCAAAGGACTCATTGTCAGGCAGGTATGCCTTGACCACGAACATAAGGGTACTAGCCACCTGAGACTCCTTAAATACATGGCCATGCTTCCTGTTCAGGACACCATAGATGCCACCCACCACTTGCTCAGGACACTGGATCTCCACCAGATAAGCTCCATGAGGCGGGGCTGTGCAGTCAGCACACTGGCATAGAGGCAGCAGCATGCTGTGGGGATGATCTGGCTACCTCCCTGTGGATGGCATCAAGCATGCAAGGTCACATCATGGTCTCACAAAGAGCGCCCTCCTTCGTAGTCTGCTGAAAGATGGCCACCACACTGTCCTTGATCTCATTCAGGTACTGCACACCCTTGGTGATTGATGTCAGTGAGAATGTTGGGGCCAGTACCACCAGGCCAAAGCACCAGATATTGTGGGCTTCAGCAACATTCTACTCATACTTTTTATCCAGTAGCGGGCACGTGATTTGAACTCTTGGTGGGCAGACACCTCACCCTTATTGATGTCCTCTGCCAGGCCGTCACGGAAAGGCCTGCCCTTCATGTATAGCCAGTTGTGCTTGTTGGAGGATTTGAACAGACATAGCACGAGGAACTCCTCACTGCCTATCTCCCAGTATGACACAACAGGGTCAGATTTCTTTATGGAGATGCAGGCATGATCCTCCTCCTCCTCCTCCTCCTCCTCCTCCAGATGCTTAATGCAGATCTCCAGGTGTAGTTCACAAGTGCCAGCAATGAAGTGCTCTCCAAATTCCTCAATGATACACTGCACCATAAGGTCAGACTTAGCCAGCAGCTTTAGTCCCTCCACCAGCTTAGACAGGTCAGCTGGGTTCTTGGCCTCCACTGCCACCCTGACGACAGGGCTGACACTGAACTTCATCACGCGCACATTGTGAGCATGCTCAAAGGTGGTGATAGTCCCAGTCTTCGCAAGGAACTGGTCCACTCCGACCAGCCTCACAATGTTTCCACATGGCACATCCTCAGTTGGCTCAACATAGCGGCCCATCATCAGAATGGTTCTCTGGATAGTCTTCGGGTACAGGTCCTCTTTCTTCCCAGTTGTGTTGTTGGGGCTCATGATCTGGACCTTCAGGCCCGTGGACACCATCCCAAAGAACACTCTACCAAAGACAGGAAAGCGGCCTTTGTCAGAGGTTGGCACCATCTTGAAAATGTACAAGGGGGCCTTTCGAATTGCAACTCTTAATACCCCTGACAGCCACATCATCAGGTGGCCCCTCGTATAGCAGCTCACAACAGTACTTTTGTGCAGTGACAGGGGACAGCAAGTGTATGGTGATCATCTGTAGCAGGGCATACCCAGGCAGGCAGCCAGGGGTGCACCACAGCCTTGAGCAGTGTTTTGCCCTCCTGTCTAGTTTGATGTCCAGCTTTTAGATCAGCTTGACTGTCTCCTCCTTCCTGAAGTTCATGATGTCATTGAACACCTTGAAGATGGAGTCCAGGATGAGCTGGAGGAAGGTGCTGGGAACTTTCTTCACATCTGGGCTATTGGCTGACTTGCTGAACTTGCCATTAACTGGATCAAATTACAGATCTCTGCATAGCTTAATCATGTCCTCGACTTTCTTGGTCAGCTCAGCTGCCTCCAGCTGGCACTCACCCTTGGCTGCAAACTTGGCCATGTACGTCTCTGCAAACTGCTTCAAAGTGAAGGCCCATCCATGCAGGCCAGAACCAAAGCCTGCGGTGCCCAGGACAGGATCAATCATGCATCTGCTCTCATCCTCACCATAGGTAGAGATGATGACATTGACATTCTCCCCCACAATGCTCTGTAAGGTCTGGTATAGCTCCCCAGGCTCCAGCTGAAGCTACAGAAGGGCCCGGTCCATTTATGTATCATCAGCACAGGCTTGATGCTCTCAGTAATGGCCTGTCGCAGCACTGTTTCTGTCTGCACACACACGCCAGACACACAGTCCACCACCATCAGAGCCCATCGGTGATATGCAAGTCATCTGTCACCTCTAAAGAGAAGTCTACGTAGCCTGGAGAGTTGATGACATTGATGAGGAAGCCTGAGCCATCCTTGCTCTGCTTAATGAAGTTCAGGTCGTTCTCAGAGAGCTCATAGAAAAGAGAGATGGCAGTGGACTTGATTGTGATGCAGCACTTCTGTTCACTTACGAGTGTCAGTGAAACGTGCCACTCCAGCTCTAGCAGAGGCGATGATGCCCACCTTGCACACAAGGGAGTCGGTTAGTATGGACTTGCCATGGTCCAGATGAGCGATGTGTGACACATTTCGGATGTTGGCTTCCTTGTCCATGATGACACGGATCTGATGTACTGTGAAGTTTACCGTGGTAGCAGATGGAGATGGATTCTCAGAGTCAGAGGTGAACAGGGAGGCATGCCGACAATGGGAGAGGCTGCAGTTAAATAGTTGTTACATTTCTTAATATAGTAATATAATAGGGTATAAAATCATAAGCATATATTCATATACCCAATTATGTAAGTTCATTAAAGGTTGCTAACCACCAATGTCCTTTGCTCAAATGTGGCATTGAAAAGGATCTGGAACTGAGCAATGGGTCCAGTTATTTAACACTGAGCATTTTCATCATTAGATAAAACCTATTGGCCAGGAGCCATTGCTTATATCACAACTCATACTACTTAGATCTAGCTACTCATCTCTTCTTTCTTGGATATGCTCAACTGTTTAATTCATTTAACTATCCCCTAATCTCTCTCCAAGGCACATAGGGCATCACTAGTCATCTTTGAAGCACATGTACTAATGACTACATATGATTCCAATTTTTGCACAAGTTATGCATACTGCCATCCAAAAAACCATATTCTACTGCATCAGATTGCAATACAGGTGTGGTTTTTTTGTGGTTGAACTGACTGGATGATTCCTATTAGTCTGCACACAAGTCTTCCATCCTTCCGTGCCTATTCTTCGCCAAGAATTAAATCACTACTGAGACAATAGTTCAATGAACAGAACAATTCTTACCCATAAGGCAAATGTATTCATCACCCTTGTTGTTATTCAAAAGAACTTAAATGTCACATTTGTCCAAGAAAAGCCAGGCAGAGGAGAGACTCCTAAGTTTCTCCTGATGTCTGTATTTACTTCTAGATTCTGGAATGAAGATTTTTTTACAAGTGTATTGGAAACTACTTTGAGAAGTACACCAAACTGTGTGAGTATGTGGCATTCAGAATGCCTTGACCTATATGGAACTCACATAATATAAACTGCTATGCTATAATTCCCTTATTTTGATATTCTTTAGATTTACCAGTAAATGCATGAGATTCTTTAAGTCACAGAACTGAACTCTCATATACATCATATGAAATTTTAATATTTTCATCAAGATATTAATTGCAAACTTAAGAAATTGTCAGTAAAACTTGCTTTCTAAATGAATTCTTTGAAGTAATATTATTTAAACTTACAAGTAATTGTTATGGATGGTGAAGCCTCAATGCCCCAGTGTAGGGGAATGCCAGGACTGAGAGGTGGGAGTGGGTGGGTGGGTGGATGGTTGGGGGAACACCCTCCTAGAAACAGGGGAAGGGAGGTTCCAGAGGGGAAACCTGGAAAGGGGATAACATTTGGAATGTAAATAAAGAATGTACCAATTAAAAAAAAGATTTACATCTAGATTTGGGTTTTCTATTGAATGTGTTTCCAGTGAATAGAAAATATAAGAATCAGGCATAGGTTGGTGAGGAAGTCCTTAGTCCAGTGAAGGCTGGATGCCCCAGTGTGAAGGAAATCGTGGATGAGGAGATGGGAGTGGGAGGGTGGTTGGGGGCACATCTTCATGGATGCAAGGAGGATGGGGGATGGGATGGGGGGTTCCTGGGGGGGATGGGGAAAGGGTATTACATCTGAAATGTAAATAAAATATCCAATAAAAAAGACAATATAAGAAACAGTTTATATTATTGCTTCATTGTTTTCCCCCTGATAATTGGGCTCCAAATGGTCCCCGTGTTCAATTTATTCTCCTTATTACTCAGGAAAATCAGAATGTGTCTGGCTGCATTTGTAAGTCACGCATCTTTCTAGTCACAAATGACTAATGGATGGGGTGGTAAATTGTCATAAGAGTATTTTATTTTAAGCATACAACTTTATGAATAACTGAACTATTTGGTTAGGAATACATGTAATAATCAACATGTTTACACAAAGTTACAAAATATATCTATGTCCCTTACTTGATTAATAGACAGATACCTGATAAGTTCTGGACTGAAACTTACTAGAAGATACAGAATACAAAGAATTGTCAACAGTGATAATAATCTGGCAGCCAACAAAGACAAGTACCTAGCTTTAGAACTAGAGGTCATGATGGTTATTAAATACAGAAGTAAAATATATTTATGATTGT
>NW_021604636.1:3764101-3799101 GCF_004785775.1 Grammomys surdaster | reverse complement strand
ATTGTCGCTAATTATTGTATGCACACAATAACACATATTTGTTAATAATCAATGACAGTGTCTTTATACCACAAGCATCCTTAAAGTTTTTGAATATCAGTTGCCTTGCTAAGTGGAAACAATGCTTCTCATGTAGAAATAGAACCTAAATAAAATCACACTTAACAAGTTGCCAGAACTCATTATGTATAGTAAGCATGTATTCTTAAGAAATGAAATATTTAATATTTCAAGCACTGAAAAAATTTGGGCAGGCCTAAGAGTAATTAGTATTCCAGGTGAGGCACATCATGCAAATTTACTCAGCTGCTAAGAAATGAGTCATACACTATTTAATATAACAAAATAGTTTATGTATATTAGAGTAAACAGTGAAATCACAATAGAAAAAAAATGGGTTTGGTTCAGATGTTGAGCTGCTATGTAAACCAATTATCTATCCGGAGGGAAACAGCTCTGTCTACAACTACTTAGGCTCTAGGGCCTATTACAAACCCTGGAGTGGGCTGTTGTTTCTGTTCTCAAGGGAATTTACCACGTCACACTAGAAATAGCTGACGATAATTAGAAAGCCTGCTTCTGCCAGTATTGCACACATTTTTAATACCTTCCTAAGTATTATGGGAGATAATACACAGGGTCTTTAGAATTCTAGTCATGCCACAACAAGCCACGGAAAGGACAACTAGACAATAGCCCCAAACTGGACTGTGACAGGCTAATTATTGTGGCTTCATTATAAAACCTCTTTTTACATAGGTCACCTGGGAAGTGTAATTAAAAATGCATTATTGGTGTATTTTTTATTGAAGCAATTAAATTAAAAAGCCAAAAAAATAATTATATGAGGAGCAAATAATAATGTTGTTCAACAGCATTTATCTAAGAAAGAGAGAACACGTTAGTGCTTCATTAGCAGTAAATGTGTTAACGGGAATCTGTTTGAAAAATGAGCCATAGAATGGCTTTTAAATACGCAGATTAAAGGATTTATAATGTCAAGTTTAACACAGAAATTATAGATAGTATTACATAACCATGAATGATAGCACCTTTAATCTGACTTAGTAAAATGATTTACATCGTATTTCCGGCTGCTTCAGTTATGTGAATATTATATGTACTGTATCTCAGATAAATCCCTTATATTTTTATGTGGACCTGTTCTTGCTTTCTAATTAGGTGGTACATAATATAATTAGATCTTAAAATGTGTATCTTCAAGAGAAGACTATTTGTCTTGGATATCCTCTCTAGGTACCTTAAAAAATATAACAGCATTTATTTAGGAAGATTTTGTAAATCCCTAATCTACTGTACTCACCGAATCCCCCCTCCTCTATCTCAAAGCTCTCTTGGCATATCTCTGCACTTACAGCATGACAATTGTCATCATCACACAAGCTGTAATTAACAAGAACTTGCTACCTGCAAAGAAGTACACATCACCGATGATGTGCACAGTATTGACTTTTAATTCTCTGAAAAACTATAAGAGATTGGTGCCTCATTTTCATTTTATAAACAAGGATAATTGTGGTAATTTAATCGATCTGTATATCAATGATAATGCAAATTGTTCTCCAGTAAATTATCCACAGTAGCACTCTTCTTTGTTCTAGTCGAGATCTCTCATATTTTAAGCCTTTATATGTTTGCTGAATATTATTCAGATGATATAGAAGCTAAATCAGCATCTATAAAGGAAGATTCTCACTTATGACCCTCTTTTCCCGTAGAGGAAAAATTAAAATTCACAATCACAGAAACATGTCAGTTATGCAAGACTATACCAGAGTAAAGAAGTCGACCAATGCAATAAATCAACCTTTACCAGAGAAGTTCACTGTTGAATATAGGACTGGATTCCAAACAATCATGGGTGACAAGAAGAAGAGTGTTCTATTTATGTTTTGTCCTAAGATTTAGTATTGGTCCTGACCAGTTATTACTTAATGACTCCAAATTATATCTTGGCATATTATAATTAGTTTAATTGGTAGTTTGAGTATTGTTACATTTTCATTGGAATTTTTATGAGAGTCAATATTTTTCATGTCACAAGCTACTATTCTTGACTATATACTGTAATCTCTGCCTTGTGTTTGGCTTGGTATACATTATCAACAAGCAAATACATGTCATTGGTATAGCTGAGAAACATTTATTGCAGAGGACCAAGTGACTGTTCCAAGTCCACATTGCTAATGAATTATGGGCTCATATGCCACTCCACCTTCAGCTAGACAAAGGTATATATTGTTTCAATAAAGATAGCACCATAAAGTTGGGATTTTGAATATTTTATGATTTGTAAATCCTTCTAAATCTAAATTTCACATAAGAATTTATTCAAAATTCATAAAACGTAAGAAACTTAAATGTTTTAAATTTTACAGTGAGATAGATAGATAGATAGATAGATAGATAGATAGATAGATAGAGATAAACAGAGAGATAGATGCAGTCAGTTTATAAAAAGGAGGACTATTAATCAATGTATCAGTGTTAAGCATTTCTTTATAGTTATTTCAAAAATTGAAAAGACTTTGGGCTAAGACAGAGAAGTAGGCTCAGATATTTTGGTCATCCTTATAAGCCCTTAGAAATAGTGATCCTGGGAGTGAGCACAGAACTTTGTTTATTGTCTTGCTTGCTCCTTGATTATTTGCATCTATTGTACTGCTAGTTCCTCAACTTAGAACTGACCTTAAAATTTACATGTAATTAAAATGTTATAAAATCAAAAAGGAAAAGGGGGAATGGGATAGGGACTTTCTGGTGGGGGTGAAAATGGATAAAGCAGATGATATCTGAAATGTAAATAAGTAAATATCCAATTAAAAATACTGTAAAGTGTGATAGTATTACCTTAGGCACTAGTACAATAAACACCAAATCTTTAATTTTGGATAAAAATTATTTATTCATTTTATAAATTAGATATAAATTTTAACATATATTCTTATTTCAAACATTTTCGTTTTACTTCAACTAGTTAATTAGTACATTGTATTACATTAATTGAGAAAATTTTCAAACCAGTTTCATTTATGGATTTTTCAGAACACCATGTTTAGGTAGACATAAATGAGGGGACTTAACAAAAATAGTCAACTTTAGATTTTTTTCTCTATAATTCCAAACTAATTTATATGTCTGAGAATAGAACATAAATGACAGGAAAGTCTAAAGGAATAAACTAAATGAGAGACCTTTAAAACATATGTCAATTAATTGCCATATTATAACAAAAGATTATTAAAAGTCTAGTTCCCTCATGTTCGCTAGATTTGTTTAATTGTGGAACTAGCGAAATACTGTGTAAGTATATTCTGTAACTGGTAGATACAACTTTGTTTATTGTCTCACTTTTCTAATATAACTGGAAAATACATCACTGTGTTGCATATTTACAGACAGCATCTATTTTCAAGTACAGCATCAATGTTGTAAGATACACTATGTTGTAGAAACTTAATTATAAAACAATAGGTTCTACATTTCCATGGCTTTTCACAAAAACTAGAAATAAACACATTTGAAAAAAAAAAGTCAAGATGATTGGCTTACGGCTTCTCTCATTAAACTTCTCTGACATAAAGGATCTGATCCTAGGTTACTGTTTGAAAAGTTCTAAGACCAGCTCCAGACAGCAGAATCCATAAGAGAGACATTGCATTGGTGTGTAATTCCATGTGGAATAGTCACTGATGTTTTGCCCCTTTCACGTATTTTTGGTTTTGTCATGAGAATGTGTGACTGACAAGTGTCACTGTCCAGAAACCTCTGCTTAATTCCTGATGACCTTGCCCTTGACCTTCAAATTGGATCAATTCACAAATTGGTCTTAACATACCATCTCTATTTTCCGGACTCTACATAAGTAACAATAATGTTGCATATCATTTATTACTCATCAGGATATGCATTTAAAGTTATTTATATATTTGTTTTAGCCTCAAAATAAGTCATTAGCTGGGGGCTGGAGAGATGGCTCAGTGGTTAAGAGCACTGACTGCTCTTCCAGAGGTCCTGAGTTCAATTCCCAGCAATCACATGGTGGCTCACAACCATCTGTAATGGGATATGATGCCCTCCTCTGCTGTGACTGAAGACAGCTATAGTGTACTCATATACAGAAAATAAATAAATATCTTTTTAAATGTCATTAGGTGGATCTGGCCAATTATGTCTATTTTACAATGAAAAGATTTGAGGTTCAAAGAGTAATTTTAATTTTTCTGGGTTTTCCTAGCTCATACAAAGTAAACCTGGTTTATTTGCATTCAAATCCTTGATCTTTCTCTATTGTCCGAACCAGAGCAATATCCTCTAGGTTCACATTCCAGTGATGCAGCCTGTTCTTTAGAATTCATTTTATAAGCAATGCTGTTGAGGGATGAGTTGCCTACCAAGCTCAACTTTCTGTCATGATGCTGAAATAATTCACATAATTCATATTACATACTAAAGTGTACAGCCTCATTTGTGATACTGAGTCTGAAGTTAAGACCTCATGATTTTTGGACACTTGGTAGGTAGAAGGTAAGACAAAAGTAGTTTCTGAAAATACAGATTTTGGGCTCCAAAATGTTTCTAGCTGACAAGAAACATAGATTTCAGAATATATTAATTCTGAGAAATCCAAACAAATGATCCTTGAGAGATGAAAAAATTTTTCTGTTTCATTATTTTAGGGAGAATTTTCATACAATGTAATCTATCATTTATGTCCTAATTCATCCCACTTACTCCTATTATAATACCCTATCTACTCCCAACTTTTATCTTTTTATTTTTAATATATATTCTATAGAACCTAATTTGTGTTACTCATATATTCACAGTTTCACAGACATTCCTTGGAACGTTGTTGACTTAACAGGTATTATGAAAACTGACTTCCCCAGAAGACATCAACTGCTATCATCTTCTCAGCTATGGGTAGGAGCTCATGTCAAAAGGCTTATACTTGTATAGGTCTTGTGTAGGCACCAAAAATGCTGTGAATGCATCAATTCTGTGGTCCTGTCATATCCTGAAACCACTGTTTTGCTTCATTCCTTTATCTCACTGCCTCTTGCAATCTTCTGACCCCTTCTATAGTGGTCTCTGAGCCTTGAGGGGGTATATGTAATATAGATGTTGTAGAAGATGTCATCTATGTAAAAGATGACTCTATACATGTGTTGTTTTCCCTTTGACCAGCTGTCTTTGTACATTAGTCACAGTACTATTCAAAACAGAACAGAACAGAACAGATTAAAAACAAAAACCAACCAACAAACAAGAAACCTCTCAGATGTTATCTAAGAGCTTTATTAATCTATGGGTTTGAGATATGAATTTGGGGAAAATTTGGTTATTTGTCCAGTTTTGCAGAACTGAGAATAGCAGGTTTAGGCTTAGGTTGATAATCTTTGTCTTAATGGAGATTCTTGGCGAGATATGCAGTACCAAATCATATGAAGGTGGTTTGTTATCCTCATAACATCTATGCCCCAATTTCTCCCATGAACATGTCTTGTGACACCAGCCATTATTATAGCTCACAGCATTCACAGAAATATAAGATAATTGATGACTTTTCTCTCTAGCAGCCTACATAGTGCCTTCCAGTATAATGAAAGTAAAGTTTCAGGGTGGAAACTTCCTAGAAGATGACATAGCTTCTACTGAGCAGATTTGTGAAATATTAAGCAGGAGCAAAAGAAGATCAAGTGTACTAAGTAATCTTCCACATGATCTGTGTGCAATTCCCAAAGCCCACTTAGGATCACACAACCATATATAACTTCAGTCTTAAGAGAACTGTCACCCTCTTCTGGCCTCCATGGACACTGCCTGCATGGGTGCGAGCACACGCGCACGCACACACACACACACACACACACACAATCTCATCCACAATAAATGAAAGAAAATCTCAAAAACAGTGAAAGACTAGAGGCCAGTATTGAATTGTCTGTCCTCCTGAGGTAATAATGAGATGCCAGAGAGAAGTAGAACTTGGTCAAAGTACAGATCATACATCCAGAGAGAATCTGAAACAAACAGGCTATCCTGCTCTATACCTCAGTGTTGGTGGCCACTAAGGATGGCTTCATCTCCCACCAAATGTCCCATAGGTGAGCAATGACCTGGAGAGATTTCTCTTTAATACAAGTCTTTGTCTTGGACTTAAATTCTATAACCCACAAACAGTAACACACCCTCTTTCTTCTTACTCTTAGCTTACATGCTTCATCTGTGTGGTATCATGTATACTACAATAGAAACAGTTTTAAAGCCTTATAAAATCATTAGGATGATCAGGTTTTGAGCAGTTTATTAGATGGTGAGCTACAGAAATGAACTAGAAAGGGATAGAATACCTAATGCACTATTCTGTTTCTGTTGTTTGTACGTATACAGTTTAAGAGATGAGCACTCTGTGTTGGACAGTCAATTAGGAAGTATGTTCCCAGGTAATGTTCTCTCTCTCTCTCTCTCTCTCTCTCTCTCTCTCTCTCTGAGACATCTTTGCCTATAATTTCTTGTCCAGGGTTGTGACCTTTCTCCCTCCCATATTAGCATGTTTATCAATATTACCATTGTTAACACCTTGTATCTGCAGCCTTTTATGGGGACAACTGTTTCCTAGCCAACTCCGTGGTATTCTGGCTCTCAAAAATCTTTCCATCCCTCCTTCAGCACTGTTACTTGAACCGTAGGTGAAGGAGACATGATGACGTGTCCATAGTGTGTGGACTCACCCTGATTCTTCGATTTCTGCATGGTACCCAGCTGTATTTTTCTGTGAAGACCTCCATTTCCTATAGAGGCTTCTTTAATAAGGGTTGGTAGTTACACTTAATCTGTGAATGTAAGATTTAAAATGTAGTAAGAAATTATGCTAACCTAGCAATGTGCCAGTAATAGATTTTTCTTTCTCAGATCTGTGATCTAAAGAGCTTGGGGATGTTGCCTAGATTTCTAGCAGTGGGTACTTTATTCCACCTGTTGAATGGGCCTTAAATCCCTTTAGACAACTGCTAGGTGCCACTGACATGTGAATGCCACTCACTGATTTTATGCACATCTTGCTGTACTAGTAATTGCTGTGGATCAGTGTTGTCGCAGGTAGATACAACTAGGTACTAGAAAATACTGTAGCCGGGCGGTTTGAGGCGCACGCCTTTAATCCCAGCACTTGGGAGGCAGAGGCAGGTGGATTTCGGACTTCGAGGCCAGCCTGGTCTACAAAGTGAGTTCCAGGACAGCCAGGGCTACACAGAGAAACCCTGTCTCGAAAAAAATATATATACTGTACAGGTTGCCAAGAGAGGAAAAGAACAGTCTTATAACAATGAGTAATACTTAAAAAGTTTACAGTACTTTCATAGTGTCTTTATTTGGATCTGTATATTTGTATCACATTATGATTCAGTGAGATAAAAACATAACTACAGCAATCCAACACAATTCCAACAGTTTAGAGACTGCAGAATATATGTGTTTATACAAATGATAGTCATACGGCCGTCAGTCATTTTATGGCTGCATCCTGGGGCTTCTATGTAAACAGAAATGTATTTTTAGTACCACTACATCAGATTTATTTTATTGAAGTCAGTCTATCATCTACAAATCAGAGATATTAAATGGCAATCCATTAAGATAGATAATTTTATATTAATGGAATTCTCTGACATTGATGTTTTATGTTGCTGACAGTCTAATTTTAAATTCTTATATAGAGGTTAAAAAATGATAACAGCCTTCAAAACTCCTCCCTGAGGACTTTGCAATTTTACATTCCAAGGAGAAAAATACAAGTGGTTCTTTCTCTTCAATTAGTTGCCACCTTTTAATAATGTCTATATTTTTATTTTAGACTTCTAGCCAAGGGCTTAGTCACCTCTCTTTGTGATTTTTTTAAATTTAGAAATAAATTTATTTTCATGAGGTTATTTGCCATATTTCTTGAGTACCATGTCTGTTTATGGGTTATTTTTCTATCTCTTAATTGGTTGTTTGATTGTAGTAATTAGTTTTAAAAGTTTATATATATGTACCTCCATTTATATATTATATTCCATTTTTATATTATGTCTCATCATTTTATACTTGGCATGTGGAATTTTAAAGGGAAATAGTGTATAATTTAGATGATATCCAATAAATTATCTTATTTTATTTTTATACCGCTGGATATTTATCTGAGAGAGATGAAAATATATGTTCCCATAAAACATATACATACGTCTTTTTTGAAGATCTATTTGTATTTATTTACTCCCTGTTATTGAAAATAATGATTCAGTTTTAAAAATTGAATATAGGTTTTCTAGAACATATATACAAAATCGATCTGTGGTGGTTTGAATGAAAATGTCCCCCAGTCTACTCATAGAAGTGGTAATGTTGAAGGTGTGCCCTTGTTGGAATAAGTGTGGCACTGCTAAAGGAAGTGTATCCCAGGGAGTGGACTTTGGGGTTTCAGCAGGTCAATCCAGGTTCAGTATTACTCTCTTCCTGCTGCCTGGACTTCTGGAGGTAGAACGCTCAGCTATCTCTCCAGCACCATGTATGCCTGTGTGCTGCCATGCTTCCTGCCATGATAATAATGGACTAAATCTCTGATGTGTAAGCCAGACTGAATTACATGCTTTCCTTTATAAGAGTTCCATGCTTGTGGTGTACCTTCATAGCAATAGAACACTAAGACACAAGCTCATCTGATGTCTCTTATTATATTTTTAATCACTTTATTCCATCCTAAAGAAAAATATATAGGTGTTAATTGCACAAAATTGAGTGTGGTTCAACTATATTTGACAAAAATCAAATAGCATTGATAGAGGTTTTTTTCTAAATAGTACATAGTTTCTAACAATGGAGGAACACACACAAACACAGACACATATAATATATAATATAAATTATTAATATATATGTGTGTATTAATATCATTTCTTTGAAATGCATTAATTATTAATTACATTTATAAATAACCAAACTCTCTCTCTCTCTCTCTCTCTCTCTATATATATATATATATATATATATATAAATCATGGCTTCAAAATATTTCATCTAGTTCCTTGGTGTATCCTTGTATGGCAAGATTGCCATGTATACAGAGACTGGATTAGAAAAAGTGTTATAAAGCAAACCTCAGTGAAGGTACTTGGGAAATACAGAGTACCATTCCTTCTGGTAGAAATTTTGGACAGAATATTTCAGTTCCAGAACAAAAACATCAGGCATAGGCAGCAAAAATAGGACATATATAAGAACTTGAAAACCATTAGGGTTTACTACAGCATATATGACAAGTGAGAAAGGCTTTAAGAAAAAGTTGATTAGAAATCAACACTGATAACAACATTATTTCAGACTTTTGCTTTTAAATGATAGACAACTGAAATATTTAATTACAGACCTGATGATTATTCTATAATGGAATGTATGCATCAAAATATCACAATTCAATCCATATATAAGAACAATAATTGTTTGCCACTTATAAATAAAACAAAAATCTGTATAAAAACAATTTGGTTCTTAAAGCAAACAAAAAATTTAAAAAAAAAAAACGTTTTGAGCCGAGATGGGCTAATGTAAAAATTTAAATTATTAGACAAATTTTGAGCATTATCAATGAGAATTTCTTTTAAAAAATCACTGAGTACTGGGGACACTCTATATAAGCCCACATGAGAAATATTGGTACTATTAAAGTGATTGTTTAAGATATGTGCTGTAACAGTCTTCAAAAGATACTTAAAAGGTTAGTATCATGGTCCATGGATAACAAAGAGAAATGGGCTTAAGAAAGATGCTTTGGTAGTCTGAGCTAAGATAGCAGTGGTCCCTGTTTCACCCACTGTGTCCAGAATGTAGGGATGAGATTGCGCTACCCAAAAAGTGTGGGTTATGGACAGGTGCTCTGCCTACGATGTGTCCAGATACATGAACCCTGTGGAGATTTTTCTTACAAAAATAAATGCTACTCCAGATCTTTTCATACTTAGCAAATTTCTGCAAAGTGAGATTTTTTTGTGATATGTGTAGTTTCTGAGGCCAACAGAATGGCAATCTACGATAAGGTGAGCTTTGGTGAAGAAAGAGATGAAAGAGAAAATAAAGCAAGATAAAAGGAGAAAATGTAGTGAGCAGGAAAGAAAACAGAGAAGTCTGGGGAAAAAAATAGAGGTGTTGATCAATAGTGCTTTGTCAGCAGCAATTGCTAGTGTTGGGTGTCCATCCCTTCCCTGTGAAAGAAATAGTATAAAGATTTCATAAGCTGTTTTTAAGAAAACTGGCCACACATATAGGTATCAAAGAGCTAGTGAGAACAAGGGAGATGTGAGCTGTTCCTCACACAGTGTCTTGATATTATTTCACCAACAATTTGCCTTCTAGAGACGAACATGGTTAGGCCAACTGTAACAATAGGAAGAATCTCATAAAAAATGAAGAAACCTTTAGCAGAGTGGAAGAAGTACAGGATACAATAGTAGCAATTTGAGACCCTCAAATACATATCTCCTGCTAGAGGAATTGATCTTTGGGCTCACTTTTTTTTGTTCTGTCTTCTGCATTATGCTTGGTTTTCCTGAGCTTAATAGTTTTTAGTGTTGTCCTGCTAGGGAGCTGGTAACTTTTGTGACCTTTCTAAGTCATTTTCAACTCCAGAGTTCTGGACGTGTTCTAGCCTGTTTTTTATCTGTTAGTGTTTACCAAGTTTTTTTTTCTGTTACATCCCACTCAAAATACAGAGTTTTTATCAATTAGTAATTGTTATAGATTCTCATTGATTTTTTTTATTAAATTGTTTCAAAGTGTTTTCCAGTATACCCTAAAAAGAAAATAGGTAATCATACACAATTATTTACCATTAAAGAAAACATACACCAGCTGCTACAGCACCAATCTAAAAGTCTAAGAAAACAATCAGAAAAAATTAACCAGTTAACAGTACAAAATGATCATTTATCAATGGTGTCATATTTTTAGCATATTTTCCCTAGTTGCAATTTTGTTATGTCAAATAATTTTTCTGGTGTCAAATTATGATATATATATCTCATGATATATATCATGAGATATATATATCCCAAAATAATTATGTAACCCAAAATCTGTAACCCAAAGTAATTATGACTACTGAGACATTCTAGCAAAGCCATAAATAATTATCTTCATTTTTCACTCAGATATAGCAATGTGTTTTATATTCTTCACAATAATGAACTCATTAATCCTCACATACTCTCAGTGGTACAGGTAAATAATCTGATTAATTTTATTTTTCTGATTTTTTAAAGATGTTGCAAAGTGGCTTTCATGCTATATGGTGGGGACAGAAAATTTTGCTTCCTGAGTCCTCACCAAATCCATTTTCCTACTAAGACTCTAGACCAAAGCTGACTGTCAGGCTTGTTGCTTAAACAGATCACATCTCCCCTGCCTTCCTCCCTGTCAGCAATATTGCTTTCATAACATGTTTATTGAGCTTCTTTCTAGGTCACCCCATTACCAAAAATTTCTCCTTTGACATTCTTCCCAATTGAACATTTTTCCTAGTATTATCACAAATTGAATGTTTCCTTCAAAGATGTGTATCTTATTGGGTAATATTAAATCTTACTCCCTATTAACTAATTTTACTTTAAAATTAAATTGTTTGTTCTGCCCAGAGTTCACTAAATTGAATAATTCCACTTTTGTTCCCTTTCTGGTTTTTTTCTTGTGAAAATCATTCTGGTCAGATTTAAGGAGGAATGAGATGCTCCCACTGATCCTTGAGAGATGTACCAGTGGAGTCATGCATGCCTACTGGAGATTTTAAAACTATGATATTTTAATTACTATTTCATATACATAGCCCACTCCATGTAAACTGTTGAAAGTTAGCCTCAAGAGAAGAATAACAAATGAACTTAACTGCATTTCAAAGTCAAATGCATCTTTGACTTTTTTTTTCTGTGCAATAGTCAAGGTCAGCTATTCCACAATCTTAGTTATCAAATTATTAACTATGCATAATAATTTTATTTAAAATATGCCAAAACTTGAATATGGGTGGAAATATAGATGAGAATGTCATGTACATGTATGTATAGAAACTCAGTTTGGTATAGAAAATAAAATCATCAGAAGCCATAGTGGATGGTAAGAAGAGTCAGTGTAGCATTTTCCTCCTTTGAGACAAGAGGAATTGAGGTATTTAACAAATGAGATAATATAGCTACTTGTTTTCATAGGGAAGCATATAAATAGTAGCCTCTGATTATATTATGTAAAAGAAAAAATGAAAATATTGTATGAATTAAGTTCCATGTGCTAGTATAACAACTTGACCTCTCAGAAGACATATTAGAATGAATTAGTGTTGGATGGTAAAGTACGAGACTGTCCCACTAGTCATGCTTTTCCTGTTGTTGTTTCTGGTAGTTGATGAATGTATATGTGTTCATCTGTACACATGTGATTGTACTGAGATACTCAATAGTAGTTTGTTTCTTGTATATAATGTCATACACTCAAAAGTGAATTTAGGTGTAGTTAACCCATCCATGGTGTCTCATTGCTTGCTCAAGTATCGGTTTATATTTTATTGTAAAGTTGTTTCAAAGGTGTGAATTATGTTTAGTAGATACTTATTGAAGTTCATTTCTCTCCATAGTGTGGATAGGCCTTATCCAATCATCTCGAAGCAAAATCTGATATCTCTCAGGAAATATGGAATTTTTTTTTGTCAAGATTACAACATAGAGACTCTGCCTTTCTAGCCCAGTGCCCTGGGGAACTGGGAATTCAAGACTGCAATATTAGCTCTGAATTGAGTCTCCAGTCCTAAACTACAGTCCCTTGAGCCAATACTTAAAACAAGCCTGTCTTCCACTCACCATTTATGAGTTCTCTCTTCTTCCCCTTCCTCCCAATCATGTTCCTTTCCTCTCACAAACCACCCCTTTTTACCTGTATAATCTTATCTAATAATTTGGCTTAAAGAGTGTATTTATCTTTTGCAATGCAATTTATATTCACTTTTGGACCACTTATTTGGGAATTAGAAGAAAAATTGTATTCTATTCTATTTCCATAGCTTGGATCAGTTACTATGCATATACTTGCTTTAAACTTATTAGGTCCCCTGTATTGACAATCCTTTCTTTCTTTATGACTACCAAAAGTAACGAGCTGCTTTCCAAACATTACTCAATAAGTTTAATAACCAATATAAGCACTCAAAATATATAAGCCTTGAAGAAAAATATTTTAAGTCCTTTACAGAAGCCTGAGGACATAGTTTAATGATGGAGAACTTACCTGTCGTGCTTATGAGATCTAAAGTTTAATTCCAGAGACAGGAAAAAAATGTTCTTTAAAAACAAATTTCTAGATTATCATAGAGCAATTATTCTGTGACTTTATTACATATGACTTTTCACTTTATGTTATGTTTCTTTTATTCACTTGTGAGAATACAAGCCTATAAGCAAATTATAGTTTTTTCCATTTTATTTTTATTTATATGTATCAATGTTTTGCCTGCCTGTATGTCTGTGCTCCTTGTGCGTGTAGTATCTGTGGTGTCCAGAAGAGGACACTAGGTGCTGTGGATATGGTATTATAAAACGTTGTGATCTTTCATGTGCATGCTGAGACTCAAACCCAGATCCTCTGGAAGAGCTGCCAGAACTGCTGAGCTCTCTCTCCAGGTCCAAGTTCTTTAGTCAAGAAAAGATGAGTTAACTTTTTTTGTATGTACATTAAAATAATATTGTATAATTTTGTGAAACAGGATTATAAAACAAAAGCACTTGTCAAATTTTCAAAATTGTATAAACCTAGAGGTATATCATAGATCCTATCTGCCATGGCTTTGCATACATCGTTATTATGTGGCAACTTCTTGATCTGGTCCTGGTCCTTACTTCACTTTCTTATAAGTGAATTCAAATCAGTGGCATCTAGTTTTGTAGGTCATTACATGACTTTAATGTAGGGTTACTTTGCTTTGTTTTTATCTTTTGGTTTGCATTCTTCTCAGAAGTAAATGTAGGGAGTGTTTGTATAGGTACATCTGTCTGTAATTTTAAAATGAAGAAATATGGAGCATGAAGCACATTAAAAGAAATAGTGTAACCAGCAAATGAGCTAGAAGATAATGACATCCACTCATCTATCTACCCTGGATGATGAAGGTTATCATCAAATTAATTCTGGTGAGGCAACTGGCAAGATGGTCAACTAAGCCATTGATACCACATCTAACTTATGTTTATTAAGATGTTTTGTGGGGGAAATGTCAAATACTATGTATGTGATATATTCTATCAAAATATTTATCAATGGTATCATTACAAACATAACCAATGAAATTTCTCTTTTATTGGTCAACAAAGGAAGACCCTACAGTTTTAAAAATGGACTACAAAAAGTGAAAGAAAAATACAAATATCTCAAATTCTTCAATTTAATATTTTGAAAGATATACTTTCCCCATTATTCTATTACAAAGAATGGAGACATGTCTAATTTCTATAAAACTAATGCTCCAAAAATCAGTAGGACTCTGCTCACCTTTAGAAATCTGCCTGCTCACATTTCTTCCAGAAAAAATCATAGTCTGATACAAACAATGTGGTCTTCAGTGTTTACAGTATGTATACAGTGGTGACTTTTCTATATCCACCATGTCCATTGCTTTTTAGGATAGTCTATTTCCATTTCTACTACTTAGTAGAATATCTTCTATGTTTCTTTAGAAAACTCACATCTTCAGAAATGAGGCCTGTAAATATGTATTTTGAATATCCCAAATTTTCAGGATTTATTCGCCTACTTGAATTTAAATTTACCGTCATTTTCTTGATAAATCTGAATAATTCTCTTTAATTCCATGTGGAGAGGAAAATATCTCATACAAATTTGCAATACAATCCTAAAAAAGAAACTACAACCCTTTCACTGCAACTTCTAATATACATGCAAAAAAAAGTTAAAAATTTATATCCAGTAAAATTCCTCTCAGGAAACACAAACATGTCTTATTCTTGGTAACAGTTGGCTCAGATGTTCTTTTACCTGAATATGTACAAGCATATATATATATACATATATATATGTATATATATATATATATATATATATTAGATAAATAGATAAAAAGATGATGATAGATGGTAGATAGATAATAGATAATAATGGTTCCCAACATATCATAATTTAATGTATAATTAAATTAAAGCGACCAATATTGATAATATTTGTAGTTTACAGTTTGAATTTGAATCATTTATTAGTGTTACAGTATAATAATCTCCTGGGATGTTAGACAGAAAAACTTAAATACCAGAACTCAGAGATTGGACTCAGATTTGTTTGACTCTGCCTACCTAGTGATGGGATTAAAGCTGTGTGCCACCATGCCCACCCAGCCAATTATACCTTCCTAAACCAGTGAATGGGCAGACACTGAATGAAGTCTGAACATAATAATGTCTGTATAAAGGCTTTTTGTATACAAAAGGGAAAAAACTAGAACATTGAATCTAGTTTGAATGTTTTTAAAAGAATTTTAAAGATTCCAGGCAAAAATAAAACTGTCTTAGCTAGGGCTACACAGGGAGCTCTAGGTATTCTTGGCTTAATATTTTATATTGTTTGTGGCTATTGTGAAAGGCATTGTTTCACTCATTTCTTTCTCATCCTGTTTATCATTTAAATAAAAGAAAGCTATTAATTTGTTTGAGTTAATTTTATATTCAGCCACTTTGCTGAAGTTGTTTGTCAGCTGTAGAAGTTCTCTGGTAGATTTTTTGGCGTCTCGTATGTATACTATCATATCCTCTGCAAATAGAGTAAGATTGACTACTTCTTTTCCAATTTGTATCCCCTTGATTTCCTTTTGTTATTTTATTGCTCTACATAGAATTTCGAGTACAATATTGAATACATACAGAGAGAGTGGGCATCCTTGTCTTGATTTTAGTGAGATTTCTCCATTTAATTTAATATTGGCTGATGGTTTGCTATATATTGCTTTTGTTATGTTTAGTTAAGGGTCTTGAATTCCTGATCTCTCCAATAGGTTTATCATAAACAGGTGTTGTATTTTGTCAAATGTTTTTGTTAGCATCTAATGAGATGATCATGTAATTTTGTTTCTTCAACTTTGTTTAGATAGTGGATTTTCATATATTGAACCATTCCTGTATCCCTGGATGAAGCCTACTTAATTCTGGTGAATAATGTTTTCGATGTGTTCTTGAATTTGTTTTGCCAGAATTTTATTGAGTATTTTTGCATTGATATTTTTTAGCAAAATTGGTCTGAAGTTCTCTTTCTATTTTGGGTCTTTGTGTGCTTTAAATATCAGAGTAACTGTGGCCTTATAGAATGAATTAGGTAGTGTTCCTTCTGTTTCTATTGCATGGAATAGTTTGAGGAGTGTTGGTATTAACTCTTCTTTGAAGGTCTGGTAGAATTCTGCACTAAAGACATCTGGCCCTGGGCTCTTTTAGTTCAAAGGTTTTTAATTACTTCTTTTATTTCCTTAGGGGATATGGAACTATTTAGGTCGTTTACCTGCTTTTGATTTAAATTTGGTACATAGTATCTGTCTTAAAAGTCATCCCTTTCATCTAGATTTTCAGTTTTATTAAATAAAGGCTTTTGTAGTAGAAGCTAATGATTTTTTTGACTTTCCTCAGTTTCTGTTGTTATGTCATCCTTTTAATTTTTCACTTTGTTAATTAGCTTTTCTGAGTCTCTGTTTAGTTTCTGTTTCAATGAACTGTCCATTGTTGAGAATTGGGTGTTGAAATCTCCCACTATTATTGGGAGATTCAATGTGTACTTTGAGCTTTAGCAAAGTTTCTTTTATGGATATGTGTGCCCTTGCATTTGGAGGATCGATGTTCAGAATTGAGATTTCATCTTGTTAGATACTTCCTTTGATGGATATGAAATGTCCTTACCCATCTTGTTTGATAAATTTTGGTTGAAAGTCTATTTTATTGGATATTAGAATGGCAATTCATGCTGGTTTTTGGGAACTATTTGCTTGGAAAACATTTTTCAGCCTTTTACTCTGAAGTAATGTCTGTCTTTGTCATTGAGTTGTGTTTCTTGAGTGCTGCAAAATGCTTGAATCTGCTTGAGATTCAAGTCTGTTAGCTTATGTCATTTTATTGGGAAATTGAGTTCATTGATATTGAGAGATATTAAAGACATATGCATGTTAGTTCCTGTTATATATCTTATTCGAGATTGACTTATGTGTGTGTGATTCTCCCCTTTTAGGTTTTGTTGATTTTTTTCTTTGGTATAGAAACTCTACTTGTGTTGGAGCTTTGCTTCTATAATTCTCTGTAGAGCTGGATTAGTAGATATATATTGCTTAAATTTGGTTTTGTCATGGAATATTTTGGTTTCTCCATCTATGATGATTGAGAATTTTGCTGGGTACAGTAGCCTTGACATTTGTGGCATTTATATTCTCTTAGGGTTTGCATAACATCTATCGAGGATCTTCTGACTTTTATAGTCTCTGTTGAGAAGTTTGGTGAAATTCTGAGAGGTCTGCCTTTCTATGTTACTTGGACAATTTTCCCTCACAGCTTCTAATATTTTTTTCTCTTTTATAAGCACTTAGAGTTTTGATTATTATGTAGTGAGAGGATTTTCTTTTCTAGTCCAATCTATTTGGTGTTTTGTGGGCTTTTTGTACATTTATAGGCATCTCTTTCTTTAGGTTGGGGAAGTTTTCTTTAGGTTTGTTGAAGATATTTTCTGGACTTTTCAGCTGGGAATCTTTGCTATCTTCTATTCCTATTATTCTCAGGTTTGGTATTTTCACTGTGTCCTAACTTCCCCTGATGTTTTGGGTTAGGAATTCTCATGCATTGTGTTTTTGACTGTTGTGTCAATATCTTCTATGGTATCTTCTACACCTGAGATTATCTCTTCTATCTCTTATACTCTTTTGGTGATACTTGCATCTGTAGCTCCTGACTCCTTTTCCTAGGTTTTCCATTTACAGGGTTGCCTCTATTTGTGATTTTTTTTTATTGTTTCTACTTAGTGAAAATAATCCTTAACAATAAAAGAACTTCTGGGGGAATCACCATCCTTGACCTCAAGGTGGACTAAAGAGCAATAGTGATAAAAAGCCACATGGTATCGGTACAGAGACAATCAGGTTGATCAATGGAATAGAATTAAGACCGCAAAATAAGCCCACACACTTATGGACACTTGATCATCAACAAAGAAGCCAAAAACATACAATGGAAAAAGAAAGCATCTTCAATAAATGGTGATGGGCCAACTGGCAGTATGTATGTAGAAAAATAAAAATAGATCCTTATTCATCAACTTGCACAAAACTCATGTCCAAGTGAATCAAGGACTTCAACATAAAATCAGATACACTGAATCAAATAGAAGAGAAAGTGGAAAAGAGCATCAAACTCATTGGCACAAGAGAAATTTCCTAAAGAGAACTCCAATGGCTCAGGCTGTAAAGTCTACAATTAATAAATGGGACCTCATAAAACTGAAAAGCTTCAGTTAGCCAAAGGCATAGTCAATAGGACGAATTCACAACCTACATATTAGGAAAAATTCTTCACCAACTCAAGAGCTGATAAAGGGCGAATATCCAAAACATATTAAGAACTCAAGAAGTTAATTTCCAAAAAAACAAATAACTCAATTTAAAAATGGAATATATAACTAAACAGAATTTTCAACTGAGGAATCTTGAATGGCCGAGAAGCACCTAAAATAAATGTTCAAGATCCTTGGTCATCAGGGAAATGAAAATCAAAATCAACTTGAGATTCCACCATACACCAGTCAGAATGGCTAAGGTCAAAAACAAAAGATGCTGGTGAGTATGTGACAAAAGAGGAACACTCCTCCATTGCCAGTGGGATTGTAAGCTGACACAACCACTTTGGAAATGAATCTTGCAGTTCTTGCAAAATACTGGAAATAGTTCTCCCTGAAGACCCAGCTATACTGCTCCTGAGCATTTACCCAAATGATCCTCAAGCATATAACAAGTGCACATGCTTCACTATGTTCATAGCAGCCTTATTTATAGTAGCAAGATGCTGGCAACAACTCAGATGTCCTTCAATGGAAGAATGGATACAGAAAATGAGGTACATTTACACAAAGGAATACTACTCAGCTATTAAAAATAACAACTTCACAAATTCTGTAGATAAGTGGATGGAACTAGAAAATACCATCCTGAATGAGGAAATACAGAGACAAATAATGGAGCAGAGACTGATGGGAAGACCATTCAGAGACTGCCCCACCTGGGGATCCATCCTTTCTGCAGACACCAAACACCTACACTATTGCTGATGCCAAGAAGTGCATGCAGACAGGAGCCTGGTATGGATGTCCCCTGAGAGGCTTTGCCAGCACCTGACTACGACAGATGCAGATACAACCAACCATTAGACTGAGCCCAGGGACCCAATGAAAGAGGTAGGGGAAGGACTAAAGGAGCTGAAGGAGATTGCATATCCACAGGAAGAACAATATCAACTAATCAGATCCCTCAGAGCTCCCAGGGACTAAATCACTACCCAAAGAAAGAGTTTACATGGGTGAGTCCTTGGTTCCCACTATGTATGTAGCAGAGGATCGCCTTATCTGGCATCAGTGGGAAGGAAGTTGCTTGGTCCTATGGAGGCATGTTACCCCAGGAAAGGGAGATGGTAGAAGGGTGAGGTGGGAGTGGGAAGGTGGGTGGGTAGGGGAATACCCTCTTAGAGGCAAAGGGGACGGTGATGTGATGGAGGATTTAAGGAGGGAACACTGGGAAGAGATACAATATTTGAAATGTAAATAAATAAAATAATCAATTAAAAAAGAAATGGAAAAGTTGTCAGAAATAAATTAATAGAAGTAATTCGATGTTTTCTCTTTAATTCATATTATTTGTTCAATCAACATTTTTATTATAAGGTTTTCCCTTGAAATAATTAGATTTATAGTTTAATATACAGAAGGATTATAGTTTAAGTTACATTTTAAATATGTGCATTTTTTTTCTATTTGAAAAACATATTAAATGGGACAAGAATAAAATTGAAGACTGAAGAGCTAGTACCAATAAAAGTTGGGACCAACAATGATGGTGGTGTGGATGATGCTTATAGCTTTTAAATATTTCATTTTGAATATATATATAGAAGCTTGAACTAAGAAGTTTTACTAATATCTTAGACTGCGGATGATAAAATCCATGTAAGGATATTTCCAAGACATAGGTTTCTGGAAATGCAACAAGCTTAGAGGTAGACATTCAACTATGGGCTACTCATTAGCTACTTAAGGATGATACCATTTAGAAAATCTTCTGAATTATTTTATGCTGAGGAGAAGATCAAGTCAGAGCCTGAAGTTTAGATATTATCATAATGCAGAAAATCTAAAGCAAAGGCAAAGACACAGCAGTAGATGATTTAAATTGTAAATTCTGTGCTGTAGGCCCTCTGAGGTAGAAATTAACACTGGGGTAAAAACTGCTGAGTGATTGTTGTCATTAACACAATGTAAGTAGTTAAATTAAATTCACAATGATACCAAAAGTCATGAGAACACCTAAAACTAAGGTAGAAATTGAAGATGGAGAGTAGTTTATCAAATGGTGTGAACTCTATTGTTCTATAGCCACCTCAAAATAGCTCAAGAACCATCTATGGGATGTAGGGTCCAGCGTGAGTTTGTTCTTCCTAAGCAAGGCAGAGTTGGTAGCCACACACGCAGGTTTCTCAGATGAGAAAGAGTGACTGGCCTGAATTTTAGCCTAGGGGTTACCTGTCATATTCATCTTCAAGTTCAAGGTGTTTCAGCATCATACTCAGAATAAACTTTAAACTAATAAAATCTTCCATGAAAATTAGTAGCTAATAGGCTTAGATGCTCTTCAACTTATCACAGGATTGATTCCCAAGCATGTGATGCACCTGAGCTATCAAACATGTTATTCTAGCAACCGAGCTCATTCTGCAACATCGTTTCTTTTATTCTCTTAATTGCTTCTTGGTATCATGATAGTATATCATTGTGCCCGCATATCACACACTTGGAAAAGCAATGAAAATACAAAGTATAACATTTACTGAATGACTATTCTGTGTTTACTATCATAACGTTGAAAAATAGTAAGTCGATCCTTTGTCAGGGTCTACCTATAGTCACTAAATGGTCACCTAAGGGTGCAACCGCAATTGATCCCAGCATAATGGTCTAGAAAGCAAGCATTTCTGATACTCCAAGCTGACACACTTAGACCAAAAAGTTGACCTGACCAGGATCTAAATGTCCAGACTCAATTAATATGTGTTTACAAACATGAGTCTCAAGATGTATTTTTTAAATGTATTTTCTAATATGTGTGTGATCTTGAACTAATCCTTAAATCACACTTCTTTAAAAGTCAGACAAATCTCCATGAAAAGAAAGTCCTATCCATTGCAAAATAGGACCCTTAAGAGAAACAAAAGAAACTGATGGTGAAAATACTTCCTAAATCTGGATCGATGCACATGAACCACACAGTGCTTGTTATCTGGAATCATTGAAATAAATGTAAATTACTGGGTCAAGGAAAACTTAAGGTTTGGAAGAGAAATCATGGTTTTAGTAATAATCCTTCCTGAATGAAAAAAAGTAACAGGAATTAATTATAGCTAATGAAGGATTCTAAATTTGGTCTATGTTATGAATGTCAGAAGGCTTAACTAATAATGTAAAATTTTTAAAAATGAGAATAAGAAGGCAGCATGCTGTGGACATTTTTATTTTGTATTTTTCTTTCCTTTTTTCTTTACTCCAAATAGAGTGAAGCATAAAATAATATTGTGGTAAATTGCTAGATCTCAACACATATACAAAATAATAAGGTAATATGTACCAAATGATCTCTGATGGTTGCATTATGTTTTTCATATTTAATTTATGTGTTCTCCCCACAACTTACTCCTTCTCAGGCTTTACCATTTATAATTTACTATTTTTCTAATGAACTGAATCTCTTCCATTATACACGGCTTTCAGAAATGGTTGGTAACTATCCTGTTATTTTCTGCAGGAGTGATTTTTGAGAAAACAGTCGAGCTTTCTAAACATCCTTCTAATAAATGCCTCACACCTTCAGAAACGCCTCCTGAGATGCTGTTTGCGTTAACACCGAGGAGGATTTAATGATCTGTCCCTTGAGATATTTTTGTTGGTTCACAGGAATGAAGGAAGTCTACAACCATCCCTTTATTAAATGTTTGTGTCATGCACTGTTACTGTTGTTTTTTAAGGAAAGGCAATTTTCCAGAATTCATTCTTTCTTCTCTCTGCTATGTGCTTCCAAAGAAAAAGGGAAGGATTCCAATCTATGTTCTTAAGTTGTAAACAGTCATTTTTATGAAGATATATAAATTTATCAAATCCAAGTATGCTATGCTTTAAAAACTGTAAATTTTACTTTCTCATATATATAATATTCAGTCCTTCTGCAGCAAATGTTTCTTAATAATATTTCATTTTCTAATATTATTTCATCAATGCTTTAAGCATTGTTTTTATTTTATACTTCAGTTTATATTCTCAGTTTTGGATTGTAAAGATAAAGAGAATAAGAACTATGTCAAAATAGCTCGACAAACACATATCTCAGCGATTCATGGGAGTCAAGATAAAGCTTTGGTATAAAGCATTGGCCATCAGGAGAATTGGAACTGTGTCCCAGTCTTTTATTCATGAATGCTGTTGTCTTGGGCAAAGAACCACACATACACACTCTTCCATACTATAAGAAGACAGTGGATGAACCTCATAAAACTTTAATTTGTGAATGTATAATTTTCTTTTTTAGGAAGGCGTGCACCATGACAATTAGATTTATTTGGTTGTAAAAAGAAACCTCCTATCCAACTTACGCAAAGCTAAGCTCTACTGGAAGGATACTGTACAACCCACATAAACTTTCAGAAAACATAGCTGAGCAGTTAAAGACAAAACAGCAACAGCAGCAGCAACAACAAAAAACACTAAGCCACTCCCAGAAAGTTTCCGTTGCACTGGTTTTCCATACACCCCAAGTTCTCACCAATCCCAGCTGTCTGTTCCCATACTCTCTTCCTCCACACCCCATCTTTACTGATCCATCCTCATCTTCCCCTACTCCGTCTGCAAAATCTATTCTATATCCAGTTCTCATCCAAAAGGCTCCCTCTGGCAGCAGATGGGCGCAGATACAGAGACAATCAGCCAGATATTATTTAGAGTCTCTAAATTTGAGGTTTCCATCAGGTTTCTCCCCTCAGAGCTCTGGGAGTTCACTGGAAGAGGAGGAAGAGAGATTGTAGGAGTCAGAGGGGATCTAAGACACCAGGAGAACATGAATCAACTCAACAGGACACATCTGAGCTCACTCAGATTGAAGCAACAAGTAGAGCACCTTCCTGGCTCCTGACATGTTCTCTACATATATGTTGTTCCTGGTACCTTGGTGTTTCTATGGGACTCCCAGTGTGGAAATAGGTGTATCTCTGACTCTTTTGCCGACTCTCAGGACTCTTTCCTCCAGTTAAGTAGCCTTTTCCAGCTTCAATGTGATAACTTCTTTTTTTTTTTTTTTTGCCTTGTCTGGCTGTATTTTGTTTTGTCCATTTTGGTTGTTGTCAATTGGAGGCCTGTTCTTTTCTAATGGGTGAAAGAGGGAGACTGGGATCATGGGAAGATGGGACATGAGGGTAGCTGGGAAATGTATAATCAGGATTTATTGTATGAGAGAATTCATTTTCAATAAAGATTAAAACAAAAGCAGCTCTTGTATTCCAAGAAAATAAGGACTCAACTCTTTAAAGAACACTGGATTATTTCTATCTCTGTACTATGATTTTAACTCAAAATCCATAATCCTAGAAGAAAAGGCTGCAAAGGCCCTTTTTGTAACTCACTGCTTAGAGAAATTCAAGCTATTTATTTAAAGATTTGTTTAAAAAATACTCATAGTGAGGAAGAGAATTTATGTCCAAGAACAAGGGTCTGTTATTAAACATATTAGATTCAATAGAAATTAGATTATCTTTAATAGAATTTAGAAATGAATTGATTGTAGAAGGAGAAGGATATATAAAGCATAGACCATGTAGCTACCCACATCATGAACCATAGCATTAGACTTTTAAAAACGATGTGTTAATGGAATTCAGGAACCATGTTACAGTGTAATTCTTTGCCAAGAAGTGGAAAGTAACTGAATACTAACCAAGAGAGATGGTAATTCTGAGAAATTAAGCTTGATTATATAATACACTTGGTTCAACAAATTTCTCCTAAGTAGAGGAAATACTTAGACACACTGAATGTGCTTGATTTTTCCAAACACTGACAAGACCATCTTGCTTGATACCAACTATGCCAACATTAAATATTGTGCTGTCATTTTAACTGATAGGTGATTCCTTCCTAGACTAGCCCTAAATTACACTGCCAGAGAATCTCCTCTTTGAGATAGGATTTGCTTCTTTCATTTACTAATAAGTAAAAGAAAGTTGTTCTTTGGCTTATGAGCATAGAAAATTTCTGATGAATTACCCCTGATGGAGAAAGCACTAGCTGAATGGACTCTGCCTTAGAACAGAGAATAAGGACATCCATTTGAGGAGTGGCAAAGTTAGAAGTCAGTAAAATGACCTAAAGAGACAATGACAAGGAGAGGCAGTGTTGGAAATGAGAAAGCAGCCTAGGACTCTGTTAGCTAGAAGCTTTGTTTAGCTCTCTGTCATCTTGCTGTCTCCTCCCTGACTCACAGGTACTCCATTAAGTCCCTAGGGACTGAGTAAGCTTACAATGTACTACACACTTATTCAAAATTCCTTTCCAAATTTTTTTTTGTTTCTCTTATTGTGTAGACCAAATATTTCATAAACCATTGAACTAAGGCCTATTGCCTATGTCACAGAATTGACAAATTAAGCTTTACACACCTCAATGATGTCATACTGTTAAATTTACATAAAATTACTGATTTCGCTAAGTATTATCATTCAATCAAAATCTTTTGAAAATGATGGCAAATGTTACAAACTACTTTTAATGCAACAAAAAATGCTAAAATTGTCACCTATATGATCACCTCATCTCAAACTTTAGTGCTTAGTTGTACAACGCAAAACACAATTCATTTCAGATAATTCTTTCTTCTGTAAGCTGTTCCAGTCTAAATTTTTATGACAAAAATTTTAATATATGACTTCCTTGAAATTAAATATTGGAATAAGCATACTAAAATGCACACACCATCCCTACAGGATGCATAAATTTTGTTTTTAAAGATATAACAACAAAATAGGTGCCCAATCTTTTGAAGACTCTTTAAAAACAACACTCAGGGAATCAACTAATCATTTAGCTTTGTGCTACTACATAATATTTTAAAAAATTTTAAACATATATACATTATATATTATATATTACATATTATATATATTATGAACAAGAAGGAGGAGGAGGAAGAGGAGAAGGAGAGGGGGAAGAAAGAGGAGGTCCTGGTATAGAAATATGCAGAAGAAAGCACTCTGGATTATCTTCCTTAATAGTTAAGATATGAAGGTGTTACTGTTTAGACAAACAATCATCATATCTGTACATTGACCATGTCCTCAGTGTAACTCTTACAGTGAAACCAAAGTAGAATTTCAGTTTTAGAGGCAAAACCAAGTGGAGAGAAGGATCAAGAGCATTGTAAAGTTACAAATAATTTTAATGTAACTCTTAACTTGAATTGCAAACTGAATGGCTCCAGGTTGAGCTCAATGATATTTTCTACAATTTTTTTCTCCACCTGTCTCTACCGATCTAGATGGTGATTTCAGATTTCTCATTTTCTCTCCAAGTCCTACACTCTTTGGACAGTAGAGGGCACTTTAAATTTAGACAAAGCCCAAGAAATCCCTGAATCTCCATACAGAGAGCTTTTGTTTGACTATAAAGAAATACAATTTCGGCCACATTTTAAATGGTGTATGTTTTTTAACTGTGTGGTTAAAGAGTGTGTTTCTTATTATGTGAAATCAGTTTCTTGTTTCGTACTATTTTATAGAAATTCAGTGACATCAAATGCATGTACTATTAAAATCTAGTGAACACCAGTGATATTACAAATTTTGATCAGTCCATGAATGAATACGTCTTTGATTTTTACTACTAACAGAAAGAGAGAATAAAGAACAAACTCCATATGTAATTTAATTTAAACTTCAAAAATATACTAAAAATTATAAACATGGGATATAATATTTCTGAATGAAAACAGAAACAGAAAAATCCTACTTGTCCACATCACAACATAAATATCAACAAACACTTATCCTTTTTTTACCATGTTTGAAAAGGTACATAAAAATATATTTTTAAAAATGTAGGCTTTCATTAATCTCATATAGTGCATAAAATGTCCTTTAATCTTACATTACTATATACTAATGAAATGTTCTGATATTCATTTCTCAATCCTTAAAGAATAAAATTTCAGGTTTTTATAAAAAGCTTCAACATGTTGCTGATATTTAGGAAAAAATAACTTAAATATAAATGCCATATGGCTGTTTTTTCTAGTATCCTTAATCACTTTAAGCTATGATAAATGTGTTATTATTTGTACACGTCCCACTCCATTTTGAGTAACAAAAAAAAAGGAAAGAAAACATGACACATATTAAAATTCCAAAATAGGCTATTACTTTTGTTATTAATTTCACTTCGGCATTACTGTAAACCATTTTACATTCTACGAATATCGCATTTCCTCATTTAGTTGAAAACAGTTATCATACATATATGTATATATATGCAAACTGAAAATGTAAAGTTTAGCTTATCTGTTCAATCTAAACCAAATGGTTTCCCTTCTCTAGGCTGTGGAATGTAGTCGCTGTCAAGCTGTGGAGAATTTGATTTGACTTTAAACTTAGATCAAAAACTGAAACACAAGAGTACATCTACTTAATTTCTGAGCAAATAAACAGAATCTAAAATCTTCCGAGCTGAAGCGTTCAAATATAGTTTCAAAAATCTATGATTGCACAGCAGACCTAAACTTCATAGATAGGAATTATCATAAACTTTGAGAAGAATTTATTGGTCTTAGGGCACGGGTTTAGTGCAGGAAAAGAGAATGACTAAATATGCCAAAGTTACTCAATTTGTTTTTGCCAAAGTCTTTAAAAAAGAAAAATCTGTACTTTAGAAAGAAGATTATAAATATTTTCCACATTCAAATAAAGAAAAGTTGACTGTGCATCCAGTCACCTTGATTCCCAAAACCCGCGAGTAAAACAAAATGCGGAGATGTGTCTCACATATAACCTTGCCCTTTGTCATTTTCGTAAACGAAAAGCAAATAAACAGCAATTGTCGCCACTCTAAAATGCACGGCCGCGCTCGGTGGCATTTATCCTTCTGCCTTCCCTCATTTATTATTGCGGGTAGACTGTTTGCCACCAACACTGCTGGGGAGGTCTGACACAGGGAGGGGAGGAGGAGCAGATGGACAGCGCCTATTATCTCTTCCCTTCTCTCTCTTGCCCTTTTATGGCCTATAACTTCATTCAATCTACAGCTACATTTATGTCCCTTTTACAACAAAAAGGGTCATAACGCTGCTTCTGCTAATAGTGAAATTGCCTAATTTGTGCATCTTCTTTTAAGCCTTGGGACTGGTCCCCATCTTAAGTTATGCCTGTGTTTGTCCCATCAACTTTGAAAATGATGGTCCTGTTTAGGCTCTGCATCCTGCCAGCACTGCCTGGCTGTGCTGAGCGAGACCCTCAGGCCGACCAGGAGGGAAGAGAAGCCTGGAATGGACTGCGCAGGAACACCCAGAACATATCCACAGCGGTTAGGGTGTCCCAGGAGATGGCAGGTTTGGAACCAAGGAGCAAGCTGCCCGGTCAGCTGATATCCAGAGGGCCCCAGTGCAGGAATCTGAAGAATTTGCTTGCTCAGAAGAGGAGAGCTAGAGGGACTCCCCATTCTGACCCCAGCGCGCGCTCCGGCTGGGGACCAGCAGGGCCTCCCTGCAGCTGCTGCCAGTGCTGTCGTAGCTGCCGCTCAGGAGACCGCAAGGAGTGGGATGCTGGGCGGGCCTGGCAGCTGCTCTGCCTGGACTGCGGTCCCTGACACCTCATATTCATTCTCATTCTCTCTCTCTCTCTCTCTCTCTCTCTCTCTCTCTCTCTCTCTTCCCACCCTGTTTCCCTCTTTTTCTTTTTCTCTTTGCCTAGTTGCGTGCCTACTACAAAGCAGCAAATGGTCCTCACAAAGTGGGGAGAGCTCGTAGTCGAGGAAGCTGGGGTACAGTAGTTCGGGCTTCTAACAAAGCCAGACTCGCGGCCCTCCTGTCTCTTCTCCAGCAGCTCAGCGTTTCCCACCTCCTGCCGCCGCTGCAGTGCTTTGTCAGCCTTGCTCTGAGAACTAACTCCCACATACTCTCCTCCTCCTTTCAAATTGTCAAGGATGCTTCACCCCTAGGCACCCCACCCCACCCCCAAGAAAGGGGAAAAAAACATCCTTTTTTGTTTTGTAAAAGTGAGGTAAAAATCTCAAAGAGAACTTCGCATTTTGCAACTGAGATTTTACTAAGATTCCTTTAATAGAAAACGAATCTTTTCAAGTCCAGCACAATAAAATGATAAATATGGCAGGTTGGGGGTAATTAGCTTCTAATTTGGGAGAGGACTTCTTGATTTCCTCGACCAGCCCAGTCCTGTCCGTTGAAGATTTTCCTTTCTGTTCAAGGCTAAAAGCTGGCTGTGATTGCCCTCATAAAAATATGTCACAGCAATTGGAATTTACCCTTTGACCTTCTACCTGCTCACAGACACCTCTCCTCCAGAGAGAGAGAGAGAGAGAGAGAGAGAGAGAGAGAGAGAGAGAGAGAGAGAGAGAGAGAGAGAGAGAGAGAGAGAGAGAGAGAGAGAGAGAGAGAGAGAGAGAGACAGAGAGAGAGAGAGACAGAGAGAGACAGAGACAGAGACGCTGGGGGGGCGGGTAGTAGCCAGCCTGTTCACTTCACAGATGCAAATGTTCCCAGTGAAAACTGCCTTCTGCAGAAGGTAACTCTTATAAAATCCTTATATCATGAATTATTCGCCATCCTCCTTTTAAAAGCACTCTTCCATGTGAAATTAGTGATTGTGGATCCGTCCAATGATCTTATTCCGCATTTTACACGGTAAGCATAAATCCTCAGAGACTCTAGGGATGAAAACATACAGCAACAGTAAAAAGAGCAAGTCCAAAATCTATGATCAGAGTTTCCTAGTTTTTCTGAGAACCCTCACCTTTCCAAATAATTTGTCCCTGCCTTTGTGCAGTGAAAGGCCCATTACTAGCCCTGGGGAAAAAAAAAAAACAGTGCTAAGTGTTTTGTACAATTTCTTTTTGTGTGTGTGAAGCTGGAAAAGCCAAGAAAATGGGCAAAATACTGAATCAGGCCACCAGGGCCAGTTCAAATGCACACAGAGACATTTTTACTGCATTATTTGAACTATTACTAAATAAAATGCTTTCTTCCTTGGAGTGTGGCAAAATACTAGTTTTCTCAAACATGAATATTACTTGTCAGGAAAAGTTAGCAATAACTTAATATTTGGCTACAGTGCCATACCCTCTCTGATTAACAGCGATTCTTTTTCCTTACTGTGCATTCTGAAATAGAGGCAAACCCTTTTAAGATGTCCGAGCAGGTCTTGAATCCAGAGATTTGAGGATAAAATGAACAAGCTTAAACGTTGTTTTCTTCTGCATTGTACACACTGTCTAAAAATGAAGAATTGAAACAGTGTCTGGCAATTCATTACCAGATTCCGGAGTCATGACTTAACCGCACATGTCAAACTTTGAAATAGCCAGCTAAGAACCAAGCAGGGTTTAACATTAGTATAATGGGGTGGGGGGAGCTTTGGAGACAATTATTATTTTTTCCTCCAAGTTTGCACATCAACCCTGTAAAGCCTGATGGAGTTATACCCAGAGAACAGAACTTAGCAATCTGTAAGTAACTACATAAGGTTTTTATTAGAATTACTTTTCCTAAATTTAACCAGAATCTTCTTCAAACTTCCTATAGCAGTTACTGTTGCTTTAAAATAGTATTTCTATTTATCACAGTGTAGACAATGTCAGTTAACTGTGTACAGGTTTAGATAATGATAATTTCATACTGTTATTACAAGATGGCTGAAAGTGTTTGTGGGGCTGGGGACACAGGTTTCTTCATTTTATATAATGTCAGATTTATTTGAAATACTTAGTGTTAAAGACTTAAAGATAAATCTGCAAATATACCTACATGTATTTTATCATTGTCACAGGTTTTGTAGGGGTTGGCCATTTTTCTTGGAAATGGCACCAACTGCTGGTTGGAAATATTTATCCTGAAATTTTGTGTACTTTAAATAAACTACTACTTCAAGGTCTGCTATGTGTGCCTCATTCATCCTTAGGATAGTTCTCTCTCTCTCTCTCTCTCTCTCTCTCTCTCTCTCTCTCTCTCTCTCTCTCTCTGTGTGTGTGTGTGTGTGTGTGTGTGTGTGTGTGTGTGTGTTTAGCTTGAAATATTTCTCCCATTTTGTGAAATCTCTAGAAGTCCTTTTGAACATAGTTTTGATAGTGACTCAGTAAATTAAGGCAGAGAGATATAGTTGAAAGTTTATACTATGATTCAGATCATGCAAAAGAACAACAATTTATTTCAAAATGAGGCCTGTGTTTATTTTCTGTTCTTTTCACCCAGTTTTAAAAGGTCTCCATAGGATTTCATATGATGAACATCACAGATGGGAAAATGGTTTCGTTTGGCATTTTTTCATCTAAGGGAACTTTGCATCTGCTTTTCCCATGGAGCGGGAGATAATATGATAACCTTCTGATTATATACATAAGCAGAACCTGATCGGCTTCTCTTGTGGTTCATTTTTTTTAAGGGCAAGTTCCAGTTGGATTGTACTAATGCACATATTCATGAATCTCTCCAAACAGGATTCACTGCTCTCCAGGGAACCCTTGAAGTATGCATCATTGTTTCAATGAAGTATCTTCATTATAAAACATGGGGACTATAAAAGGTGAACACATTTGCCAGAGCTTAATATAATATCTGGTTTGACTTCTCCCACTGTGATTTTTAACCTTCCTTCCTTTCTTCCTGCCTTCCTTTCTCCTTCCTCCTTTTTTGCTCCCTTCCTTCCTATTTTCCTTCTTGTAACAAATAGAAAAAAATGACAAAGTGTCTCCAGATATTAGATATCTATCCAAAAGAAACATTTTTTTAAATTTTAATCTCCCTTAAAGTGTTATGCAGAAAAAAAAAAACATGACTCTAAAATCTAAATTTTCTTACATTTGACTCAAATCTTTTTTTTCTCATTTGATACAATAAACCTTATGGAAATTTTTGGTATCTGAATATGCATAAGCTTCTAACATGGAAAACATCAGGTCAAAGGTTAAGGCACAAGAAGGCAAAAGTATAACAAGTAGGTAAACACTTTTAAGGCAAGTAAAGCAAGGTATTGTTTTAGAACTGTGCATGAAAACCAATCTACAAGTTCTTCATGTTGTCACCATCCTTGCAAGGTAACTGACAACATCACTTAACCATTCTGTTATTTATATTTGCTCTAAATATACATATGCTAACTTTTCTCTTTTCTTCCCCATGGAGTTCTTCTAGTGAACCTGAGATTTAGAGAGTTCTACTAATGGGCATGTTACAAAGAGGCCTTTATTCGAAAGGACATGAATGAAGCACTGAGCACGACTACAAAAGCTCTACATTGCTAGTGGGTATAATGGGGTGCTTTATAAGGAAGGAACACTGTCTTTGGGGTATGAAGGACAGTGTAGCATGACATCTATTGCCAGGGAACAAAGGAGTTATGTAGCTCACAAATTAGGGCATTCATATCAAGATATATTAGTGGTGGAGTGTAAAGCATTTGGAATTCAGTGTAAAACGATATTGTGATCTACCATAGCACACAGTGGAATGTGACATTCCTTGAATGCAGGCTGTAGCGTGATCAAAATAGATTTTGCCAGTCACCAACAACTGATACTTTGCAACTCTTTAGTGATTAGCAGCCAAAGGCAAATATTCTTAGTTACACTAAAAATAAGAAGACTGCATCTATTAGTAGGCAAGAGGGACAAATGCAATTCAACACAACAAATTTGCCAATTTTCTTAAATTTTTCAGTATTTTTAAGATGTATAAGGGGCACAGCACAAACTAAATGGAATCACTGATTTACTGTAGCAAAGTAAGTTACCAGTTCAGACAAGCAGTCAGTCGCTAATCTCTATTACTTGTATGCTGTGAGCTAGAAAGAGGAATGAATAATAAATACTTGAGTATACAGTAGCAACCTCTAGGAAATCCTTCTCTAATTGACCAAACAGGTCTATTATACTGACATTATTTATTTTCTTCCTTGCTATTGATGTTAACAGTCACAGATTACTTCTGTGTTGCTAGATAGACTGGATTTCTTTAAATCTTTGAATTCTGTGACTGCTCACCATATTTTGTATGATTAACTACGTATTCTCATTCCTGTAGCTTCCCTACCTTAAAATTTCATCATTTGTCCCTTACCTTCTGGATACTTTTGTACCTCACAGCTTAGCCTGCATTTTAAATGGAGATGTCTATCTCTGTTATGTACTGACTATGCTTGTCCTCTTCCAAACCTGCTTAAATTCCCTTCAATGTTCTTACAGTTGCACGTTATCAATCTGCTAATGAGTCAGACTTCCCATCATCATTTCCCATCTCTGATTTTTTTTTTTACTCGCTTTACTCATTTGTTTGCAAAGCTCATCTGAATTTCTCACAAGAACCCTAAATTCAATTCTTCCAAAACGAATTTGCATTGTCTTCTCGCCTCTTTCTCGTGCAACCTTTTTGTTTCTACATGTTTTCGCATCTTAGAATGGCAACCTCACTCAAAGTGTTGATCAGAAATCGTTGAGTCATTCTTTCCTATTGTGTTTTACTACCAGAAAATCACTAGCTGGAATCTGGTCTACAGAAGGATCTTCATCTCCGAATGTGAGTATTATATGTGACTTTCAATAATATACTTACTTCTACTTGTACTTCATAGTCTTCCTTCACTCCATTCTACTAAATTACAAGTTTTGACATAATAGAGGCATACCTTTGCAGGGTGAAGGAAAGGACAGAAAGAATGTATAGTGCCTTATTCCTTTTATCAGGCACCATGACCAAGATAACTCTTATAAGAATAACATTTAATTGGGGCTGGCTTACAGGTTCAGAGGTTCAGTCTGTTAGCATCAAGGAGGGGGGATGGCAGTTTCCAGGCTGGTGTGTAGAGCTAAGAGATTTGTATCTTTATCTGAAGATCACTAGGAGAAGATTGGCTTCGAGGCAGCTTGGAGGAAGATTTCTCAAAGCCCACCCCGACAGTGACACATCTCCTCCATCAAGGCTGCACCTACTCCAACAAGGCCATACCTCCTAATAATGCCACTCTCTGGGCTATGCATCTTCACAGTATCACATGTAATATTTGGAGAAGCACATCATCTTATCCGTTCCCCTGTGTTGGGTCTATCTTCAATATATGATTTAATTTTTGTTCTCTGCTTAAATTTCTGTAACAGCCAATAATTATTGTTGTATTTCAGCTACTATTATTATACTACAGTACAATCTTCAGATAATGACAATACTATAATGTTTAATTACATCAGGGTGTGTATCTACCCAAAAAACCACTGTGCCTTCCATTTACTCAAAGCAAAGTTAAACTCTTAATGGTCTTTAAGGACTTGTGTCTTCAATCCTTGGAGACATTTTACCTCATTTCATTCTTCCTCTAACGCCCCATGGAGGCTCAACACTTTAAAATGTGGAACAAGTAGCCTGAGTAAATTAAAATTAAGATAATCCTGGCATATCTTGACTCTGCACTGTCTGACTGTGACTCTTAGGGTATTTTATTTGTTTTTTCTCTTGAGTATTACTTCCTTCAATTTTTTTGTCCATCTTTTTATTTAAAATGACACCTTTCTTTGAAACAACAGCATTTTTTTCTCATAGACAACAGATAGATCAATTTTGTTTGTTGAGTCATTGAGTCAGTCCGTGTCTTTTCATTGGAGAATTAAAGCTATTTATATTTAAAGTTATTGTTTAAACATGTGAGCTAATTGTATCCATCATCTTGCTGATTCCTTTGGAGTTGTTTTTGTGTTCTCAGTGGTAATTTGTATTTTGATAATTATGGCACATACTTCTTCCCACAGTTCCTCTGATATGCTTATTCCCTCTCTTCAGCCTGAAATATTGATTCTTTATATTCTTTGTGCTTGATTTATTGGATATGTTTTTTAGGCTATTTGTGTTTTCAAAGTTTTTCTTTCTCCTTCCTTTATGGCAGATATTTTTGTTGGTTGTGTCAGTGTAGGTAGGCTGTCATCATCTTATGGATTTGGAATGCATTGCTTTAGTCTCTCCTGACTTTCAGTTTCCACTGAGAATAAAATCTTTTATTCTGAAGGGGTTTCCTTATATGTGACTTGAGGTTTCTCTCTATACTTTCTTTGTTATGTATACTTAGAGTTTTAACTATGACATGTGTTAGGGACTTTCTTTTCCTGTTGTGTCTATTTGGTGTCCTATGAGCTTGTTCTGTGTGGGTGCGTCTTTACTTTAAGCAAGTTTTGTTCTGTGGTAAATGCCATTCACTTGAGATGTTTTTTCCTTCATTTCTGCCTATAAATCAAAGGTATTGGTTTTTTCATACTATCTAATATTTCCTATATGTTCTCTCTCTGTCTCTGTCTCTCTCTCTCACACACGCACACACACACTCACAGAGAAACAGAGAGAGAGAGAGAGAGAGAGAGAGAGAGAGAGAGAGAGAGAGAGA
>NW_021604636.1:3757066-3764091 GCF_004785775.1 Grammomys surdaster | reverse complement strand
GAGAGAGAGAGAGAGAGAGAGAGAGAGAGAGAGAGAGAGAGAGAGAGTGTTTCTCATATTCCTTACTTATTTGGTCTAAAGACTCTACCTTAAACTCCCCCTATTCTATTTTCTGCTTGATTCATTCTTTTTGCAAGGTGTCCCTTAAGTTTTCTAGTTGATGCATTGCTGTTCTTAATTCTATCTTCATTTCAGCCTAAGTCCTTTTCAATACTTCTCTCTCCTTATGGAATTCTGATCTCAAATCCTTGATGCTTTGTCATTTATGTTTTCACAGGAATCAGTCAGGCTGTTATTTTTTTTCTCCTTAAGTTGTTTCTTCTTAATTTCATGGAGATGTTTTTTTGTGCCTTCTTTAAATTTCTTGAATTCTTTGATGTATTTTCTGGTTGTTCTTCTTAACAAACTTTATTCTGGGGCTTATTTAGATAATTCTCATTTAAATGATTCTCACTGGCAAACAATTCTGTAGGACCAGTAGCTTTTGGAGAAAAAACGTCTTGACCATTTGTTTTGTTAGTAATTTTCCTGATATCTGGGGATGTGAACTTCTTTTATCAGAACTACATTTGACATGGACAGAGCACATTGGAGCAGAGGAGAGGGAATGCAAGTGGTTTAGACATAAAGATTGGAGGTAGCTTGAGTGGAGCAAAGTCTAATGGCGAGAGGGCACTGGACTAGTGTACAAGATGTGCCTTTTGATCCAAGGCAGATCTGACTTTATGGAAAAGTTGGCAGTAGCGAGGAGGAGCTTATTGGTTGGAGAGTAGGTGGGGTTGGTCCTGGAAGAAATCTAGTGATTGGCTGTGGTATAGGCAGGAGTGGCCAGATAAAGCCTGGGAATTAGATTAAGGGATCTGGACTAAGTGGGATGGGCAAAGAAAGGAAGGGGCGTGGCTAAGGAGAAAGCATGGATGTGGACAGTCAGAAATATTCACTGTTACGACCCTGGAGACAGTTGTGAGTAATCTCGCTGGGTGAAGAGGTTGGACAAACAATAGAAAGGACCTCTTGGTATGTGTATGGTGTCAGGCAGGATGGGTCCTGGCAGAATCCCAGATACAGACTGCAAGATAGGGGTAGCCAGACTAAGCATAAAAATTAAATACTGGATATGGACTATATCTAATGTATTGGGAGAAGGCATGGGTTGGGAAGTTCAGGGAGAGCCATGGAACCAGACCCTAGAAAAGGTTGGGGAAGATTGCCTGGATAGATAAGTTGGATGCAGCTTATTAGGAACCTCTATAATTGTATTCTTTACCCTGCTCAGACACTTTTTAAACCATCCAAGAAATATTTCCTAGCTTGGACAATTGATCAGTGGATGAAACGCTTGCCACACAAGCATGAGAACACTAAAATGAACATAAAGCTGGGTATGGTATCATGTGTCTATAATCCCACTTTTCCTGATATCAAGCTGAGAGGCAGAAATAAGAGTGTTTCTAGAAGCTCATTGGTCGTCTTGCCTGCCATGACATGCTAGACATACTAGATGGTAATGAACAACAAGAACAAAAAGATAGCAATTTAAAATGTGTGGAAATAGAGGTCTGGCATCAGAGTTTGTTTACTGATCTCTACATACATACCAGAACATGCATGTAAGTACAACTGTACATGCATACACATACTCATGTACATAAACACCTGTGTGCATCATACATACATACAAATAAAATAGACAAAAATAAGCTTCTTTTACTTTGTACTCATAAAGCTAATTTCCAAGTTAATAAGGAGATATATTTATTAATGTATAATTTACTTATTCATATATTCTACATAAAGATTAGAGTTAAAAATGAGCCATTATTTTGTTTTATTCTGAGAAAATTTATTAAATAACATATGTTTAACATCATAGTATAAAATACATAGAATTTAATTACAAAATTATATACAATATATACTTTACTATTTTAATGAAATAAATATTTTAACATAACCTGCTAAATCTACTTGGATTACTTTGAAATGTATTTAATATATTATTGATATGAATGATCATTAATGCCTAAAACACACTTTTTAAGCTGTTAGTAAGTCTACATATGAAAGTAAATATGAGGGTCATTAAAATATCTGTCAACAGTAAAAGGTTTCTGGATGTGCAATGGCAAAAGTTAATTCAAAATATAAAATATATGATGAATCTAAGATGTTTCTGGTAACATCATTGCTTGTTGTATCTTTAATCTGGGTATCAAGCCAGGCAACAGCAGCAATGCTGACTGACACATACTACTTCAGATTACACATTACTATTTTACAAGCTTCAGTTCTCAGTGTATGTAGAGTTTTCTGATCCTATTGAAAATTAATGGTGAATTTATGGAAAACAAAGAATATCTTTCCATCATCATTCTTCAGCAAGAAAATATCATGTTAGCATGTATTCGGATTTCATTATGATCCATTGTCATTGTTATGTTTTAAAAATTGCTGTTTGAGTAGTTGCTATCTTGAACCTTACAGCAAAAAATAGCTAAACAAAATTTGGATTGGGGCAGAACTTCTAACACTTTCTAAATGAGCCATAAATATATTTCTGCTAATATGTTCCACAAATTGATTTAAAGTGGCATTCTCAAAATTCTTAATAATGAAATTAAAGATCAATCAACTCTGAAAGGCATTGAACATACTATACATAGTATCAAATATACACCCAAGATCTGATTCTTCTCATGAAATAAACAAGCAGATCATCTCATCACTCTTCAAATTTGATTGTTTTCAACAAGAGATAGAATTATGGATGGACACCTAAGAAATGTTTAAAAATTAATTTCATCATGAATTATTACCAGCAAATAATCGAGTACATATTCTGTATATCTATGTGCTGGACATCAAGTACAAATTTCTCCTGCACCAAAAAAGAAGAAATTGTGAGTCAGGAAAGCTTAAGAGAGTCACATTTACAATGCTAGTTATTCACTTTACTGATACTTAAGCATCTACGAAAAAGGTGAAGTTTCCTGATTAAATTTTGGCGCTAGCCTTTAATAATTCTGTAGCTTTAAAATGATTATTAAATGGATATTAGTCTCAGATTCCAACCCACAAAACGTGGCTCACCAATACTACCCAGCTAAGAAAAGTGTGTTGAGAATTAAGTAAATATGCAGGGAATATATAAATACCATCAATCTTTCATATTGAAGGCTTAGACTCTTGAAAACAATGCTGTATGATCATAAAAAATGCTTATCATTGCACAGGCCATTAGCTTAAGCGGAAAGGGAATGTTTCTTCATTCCCTGACTTTTATAATCTTAGGAGGATAAAGAAAAGTAAGAATATGTTGCCAAGGATGATAGAAGAACCGGGATAGTCTGAAAGCTCCCAAACACGGTTTATTTGATAAATATTGAGGAAAATGACAAATAAATCAAATTACAAAATCTCATGCTGTGAGCAGCAATACTTCTCCCAGGAGACAACAAGAATATAAAACAGAGAAAATACATATAAAATGAAGTATCAGATGGCATCACTACAGAAAGCATAAAATAAGAGAGTTACATTTTCTCTACTCGATTTTGTGCATGTCACACAGAAGTGCATACCTATCGTGTTAATAGGTTTTAAGTTCATGCTTATGAATATTACATTAATGATATTTTTCTACCAAAATTTTCTACCTGAAAAATCAAAACAATCCATGGGAAAGGAGCCAGGTAAACAAAAAAAACAAATGAGTAAAATAAGAAAAAAAATGCCTTGATTTGGAAATTTGTAAACCTTTTTCTTCTGATCCTTAGAGCAAGCAATGCTGCCAGCCAGCAATGCATCACACATCTCATGAAGAGGACACATAATCGTTAATGTGGCAAAGAGCCAGGCTCTGTGTCAATATTATACTCTGTATTTTGCTTGAATTTCACTATTTGCATTGCAATATTTTACTACCAGATTACACAGTTCTTTTGTATGAACCCAACTGCCAGCATGCTTTTGATAGAGTCTGGAAATCCACATGAATGGGAGAGAGTCTGTTAAAAAGTCAAAGGATAACACTCATGCCTCGTCACCTAGATTCTTCTGAGACAGAGAGTGGTTGCCATATTTAAAAGGCAGCATGGTAAGACTGTTTTTTTATGATATGGGCTTCAGTCTGAGCTCTAACACTTGCTGATAACATTGACAAAATCAAGAATAACTCACTCGTGAAGAAAAGGAAAAAATTTACAAATATATAAACAAAATTCCTTTTCAGTAGATACCTGTATGTATCCTATTGTCTAGTATGGCAGAATAAATGCCATCTGATCTCTGTGACTTACCCATAGTAAAAAAGGAAGGCAATGCTTTATTTTATACATATGTAGTAAGACCCTCTTATATTTCAGGCAGTACTATAAACCGTAGGGATAGAATACAGCTTAAAACAGATACTCTCTAAAGAACAACAAACATATCACCTCAATAAGTTTGTATCACAGTACAAACAGACATAAAATCAAAGTAAACAGAGCATGTGGACTCAGGCATGATGGTTCCTATGTGGGTCACAGCAGGAAGGTCTCTGTGCATTGCAGATTAAACCAGAGGATGGAAAGAAAGGTATGAGAACAGAGAAATGCCAAGGTTTAAGAACTCTTGAGCAAATTTCTGAACATGGCCATCTAGTTTCATTTCATTTCTGTGAAAAAGTATTATGAATAAAAAAGCAACTAGGTAGGGGCAAGGGTTAATTTGACTTACAGTTCCAGGTTATAGTTTATCATTACAGGGGAGTTCCAGGGAAAGATTTAGAGAGTTGGTCAGATATCCATAGTTAAGAACAGGGGAAAAATATATCTATGATGTCTGATTGCTTTTAACTTAAGGACCCACAAACCAAGAAATGATGCCAATCACAATGTTCTAGGTTTTCCCACATGAAAGGACAATTGAGACAATCTCCTGTAGTTGCCCAATGTCCAACATGGTAGAAACAGTTGCCTAATTTAGATTCCTTATTCTTGTGATTTTAAACTGTGGCAATTTGACATTTAAAATCATCATAATCCACCCTTGTTAAACTGTCACACAGACAAATACATTACTTTTATACCTTAACTTTCTATCCTTTATTCCCAAGGTCACAAGTTAATATCAAAATATAAAGCACAGTATAATAAACTAAATGTTTAATTAAAACAAAGTCCAAAGTGTCTTAAATGTGGCCTCGTATAAGAACAAAGTTAGAAGCTTAAATTTATGATTCAATAAGGGAGTAATCAGATAAATTCAATCATACCAACATGAAATAAAAATTCAGCAGTGCAATTCCAAATTCTGTGGCTCAGTTTATAGCATTAATTGTTCTCTTCTGTGCTACAAAAGACTTGGGCAGTTCCATTTCTTCACCATCTGCAGAATATACAGCTTCTTTTGAAGACACAGACAGATTCTACTCTACAACAGAAACTGTCCTTGGCAGACATCCCACAGGCCTGACATCTCTAGTATCCTGGGGTCTTCTCTTGCAATTGAGAATTCTCCTTCATCAGTGCCCTCTCAGGGCATCTCTGCAATTCCATTAGGTGACAAAGTTTTGTACTTTAAATAATGCAAAATCACAAGAACATGTATGACACTTATACATTGCCATGTTCTGTTAAAAGTTCATGTCTGGCACTCTTGGTAGCTTCTGTTGAAGAAATATCTTCCTATGCCCCAATTATGTACCCATGATTTTTACTTCGATGATTTTTGTCAGTTACAGCTGCTTTTTCAGCCTGCACATGACTAGCACATAGATTCCAAGATAAACAAATATATGAACATCTCCTGGCTCAGTTATTGATCACGCCCTTAATCCCCTTTGAAATCAATCCCATGAGCTGTGCTTTCACAGTAGATGTTGCTCTGGTTCACACCCCTGTGAGAATGGTCCACTAAACTCAACAGAGTACTCAACAGTTGTTTCAGTTCAACATTGCAATTGTTTCCACAGTCTTTTAACAAAATAGCTCAAAAGCATAAAAGTAACATGGTGAGGCACATCACAGAGAGGAATGGGTTTATTTGGCTTATAATTCCAGGTTGCAGTGCACCATTTCAGGAAAGTAATAGAATCAGGAGCTTGAGCTCTGTGGCTGCACCACATCCATAGTGAAAAACATAATGTCTGCTTGCTTTTAAATTTCTTCTATAATATATATTTCTAAACCATTTGCCTAGGGAATGGTGCTACCACAAAAATCTTGGAATTCCTACATGAATAAACAATCAAATAATCACCTATAGACATTTCCACACAGTAATTGGAAAAAGACAATGGCTTGAAACTCTCAGCTTGGATGATTCTAAGTGACGGCAAGTTGATTTAAAACTAACCAATATAGTGGTCTTGCTAGGTATTACGGAGACCTAATAGGTAAGGGCTATAGTATAAAAAGAGAAGATTAGCTAATGAGATAACAGTATGTTTCTCTTCCAACAATCCTTAAGGAGAAGGAAAATGTATCACTGCTATGCAAACAAAGTAATATGTTGTCAGATTTGTCAAAAAAGTATTCCAGTGTTGAAGGTAGTGTCTATTGTATGCACTAGTAGGTGAGAGCTGCCACCTTAATTTGTGGATTTATTTTCCTCTTTCCATGTATCTCTTTTAAGTAAACATATGCCACTGTAGGACAGTGTTAGGAAAGAGCATTAGATACTGGATGGATGTCATCTTATAGAATGACTGAAATATATGTCTCTATGTGAAAGGAGACATTATATAGAAAAACAATATGCTATGTGGATGTGGCAAATTTAACTAGTAAATCCTAGCTGAAGGTTTTCAGTGCTGCTAAAAAGGGAGAATCCGTTTTCTATGGGAAAACGACTCCTTGCTAGGCTATCTAATTTCAAATAATTAGCCATAAACATATACACATGCAAGAAACACAAAAAGAATTGAGGAGAGAGAAAGAGAAAGGGGGAGGGGGAAGGGGAGGAGGAGGGGGAGGGGAGGAGGAGGGGGAAGGAGAGGGGGAGGGGGAAGGGGAGGAGGAGGGGGAAGGGGGGATGGGGAG
>NW_021604636.1:3739204-3756966 GCF_004785775.1 Grammomys surdaster | reverse complement strand
GAGGGAGAGGGAGAGGGAGAGGGAGAGGGAGAGGGAGAGGGAGAGGGAGAATTGTGACAGTAATAGTTACAGAAGAAGTCATGAGTCTGAGAATCTGAGAGATCATGGTATGGAACATCAAAAGGAGTTGAACATGAGATAGATATGAAAATGATCTGAACATAGCACTAATAAAATTCTTAAAAAATATTTAAATTTAAAATGAAACAATTTTGTAGTAAGTTGCATCATATTTATTTCCCATTCACACATAAAATTTTACAACAAATCTAATCCTGACTGTGTTAACCAAATAGTGAGCATAAAATAATACTGGTCAGAAAGATAAGAGAAACAGTTCACTGAGTCCACATTAACACATAAACATAAGTTAACCAAACTTTAAATGGAATTTACTAAAGCAATTTGTTGTGGTTAAGACAAATATCTTGGGCAAAAAAGAAAAAAATTTGGCACAAGTATTAAGTTGCTTATTGTAAGAATTTTTGAAATCATGTGAACCTGTTCAGTCAGAAGATTGGACTGTAAATCCCATGACAGCAAATATTTCTTAGAAGACATTGAGAACAGATCAGTTTAAATTGGGCTATAAACTGTGCACATACTTGTCTGGCTGCAGTACTACTGACTACTGACTAACAGCTGTTCTCACTAGGCCATGAACTCATAGCTTCAGGATATGGAAAGAACTGAGTCAGAGTCACAAAACTCTGAAAAGTGTCACAAAACAAAGATAAGACAACATTTAATCAACAGGGACTGGCTTGAAAGTTTTGATATTCTTTTATTTGAATCTAATATCCAATATTTGTTACAGTGTGAGAGGTAAAATTCCAAAAACATATTTAAATTAAAAATTTTAAATTTCCAAAATAAAAAAGTATTCATGTCATTTGCATACCTCTGCATGTTCTCTTTTAACTATGGTATTTTCTTCTATTTAACACTTCTACCTCTGCCTTATGTTACGGGCTCCCAACTGTAGTTCCACAATTATATGCCTAGTCTCAGCAGAAACTTAATCATCCAACCAGAAGGAAATCTAGACCTACCCAGATTCCTTAAAGTTCTCCTTCACCTTTAGATTGTCTTGGTGGCATACCCAGCTTAGCAACAGTGTAAACACCCTACTGTGGATCTAACATCATTTTCAGAACACATAACAAGGAGCTCATTTGGCATATAAAATAATACCTTTCTCCACATCGACATTGACAAGTTCCTCGCATCATTTTTGACTAGATTTGAATAAAATGTCCTATGCATTACATTAAGAACTGGGAACCTTATTGTTCATTAGATACTGTTATGGCAATAGTTGCTTCCAGTAGAAGAGAAATAAGAAAAGAATTTGACATTAGAATTCTATGAATTAAGAATAATTTGGAAATAACTGAAATGGAAATGGATGGATTAAGGAAAAGCTAAATCTCAAAAAGAAAGAGAAATTGTAACCATTCCTTTCTTAAGAAGTCAGAAAGTGGTGAGAAGGTAAGAAATCTCATGAGAAGTTTTAATAATTTGCACTGAGTGTCTATTTGGTTCCACTTGTTTGTATATTATGCTAGCACTATTCAGATAGAGCATACTACTGTCTCTACCCTCCAAATGTCATGTTTAAGTGGCAGAAAATGAGAATAAATATGATTCAAATGTAATGTACTACACTTCCATGAATAATGGTGTTCTAACAGAATATGGAGATGTTTCAAAAAGCTAAATATTGAAAATTCTGTATTTTAACATTTCCACAGTTGTAGGCAATTTAACTTTTGAGAACAAAATAATAACTAAGTTTACAACTTGGTTCTATGCCATGCTCCATAGTAAGTTTTTTGTTGTTGTTTTTTGTTTGTTTGTTTTTTGGGTTTGTTTGTTTGTTTTTTTTTTTTGGAAAGAGGATGATTATTAACTTTGACTTTTCTGAAACTTTGAAACCGAGAAAACTAAAGATCTTCGCAAATTTTGGAATCCTTAATGACATATTAAGGATTGTGGATTACATATACACATCCTCCCAAACCAATAGTTTATATAGTAACAGACAACTAACTTAGATAGAATCTGATTCTTGCTTCAAAGACTATCAATAAAGGTAAAATAAAAGAGACTTGGAAAAGGTGTATCACTCACATTTTGGGAAAGGAGCTGATGTTAGTTTCAATCTTCTTCAATTAGGCTGAATGTTGGTGAGGATGTTGACCCTGTCATTCCGTGTTAAGTCCAGCATGGGTAATTACATTGCACTTACTCCTATTCTCTTTGGGCCCAAAGACATCCCTCATTCTCACCTCACACTTGTGATGTTGGTGCACATAGATAAATAGAGGCCACATTTAGTCCTAGGATGGTAACGTTTCCTGTGGCACAAACTTGATCCTTCCGTATACTATCAGTATGGATTCACTTTTTAGGGTAAAGGTTTTTGTACATGTAATGCAATAAAGGAAAGGAAACCATATGGCAATCGCTACTGATGCTGAAAAAACAGAAATCTAATAGAATGAATTGTCCCTGACAGGGTCTCTGCAGTAATGGCAGATTCCTTTAGCTTGCCTGGCTTGCAAATGTAAGATCATTATCATTAGATCTTTAAAATACCAACAAGAAAAATATGAAGAGTTTCAAAGTCACCTTTAAAATCACCCCAAAAGTTCAGTCTCAATTATCTACAATCAATGTCATTCTCCTTGACTAGAAATTGGTAGCAGAGAACAAATTCTAAGACGAGGAAAATTTAAAAGTACAATTGATACTGACAGTTTATCAATGGAACTGTGTTCCTCAGCCATCTTTGCCCAGGCATCAAGCTTCTGCCTATTTCTATGCTCCACCTGACTTGTGCTGTTGCCACATTTTTGTAGGGCTTTAAACAGTGCTCACAAATAACCTTTACAACAAATACTTCAAACTCTCTCATGAAGATTTCATTTATAGATATGTATTAGGCTCTATAAGCTGTAAGATGGAAAAGAAAATACAAACATTTAACGGTTCCCAGGAAATCTCTTTCTCTCTTCAATAACTATGGATAAATCTGCTGAGGGTTTAGAATTCATGAAATTAGTCTAATTTTCTAAAATCAATACAGGTATAATAGTAATGATATTATTACCAAAATAAAATATATAGAGACTGTAAACCATACAGTTAAAACTTGACAAGAAGATCAAGCATAAAATATTAATTGTAATTTTACCAAAGTAAGCAGCAGGTGACATAAGAAATGACCAAATAAACATATAAATATAACATATACAGCATTTAATATAAGACAAATTAAAATTATATAGTTTGAATTATTATATTATCATCAGGTAAATTTTGAAAAAAAATAACAATTTATTACTTCTTGAATTATAATATTGGTGAGAGTATAAGCTGCTTTAACTCAACAGTCCATTTGGAAAGCAATTCTTTAATATTTCTTTGAAATATTAATATTATTTAATATTGAAAAATTATAGTTTTCCCAGGAATACTAATTCTGGAAATTCAAGATAGAAAAACAGTAGAGTGAATTAATAAAACTCTATGAACAATGATGTTTATGTAGCAAAACAGCCTTGCAATTAGTCAGGACAAAAGACTAAGGGTTCAGCAACAGTCTCCAATATATTTATTTCATTGAGATAATAGAAAATGTGATTTTTGTCTCCATATTTCCTCCTGTGAGTGATTTGTTCCTCCTTCTAAGAAGCCCTGAAGCACCCACACTTGTTCTTCCTTCTTCTTGAGCTTCATGTGGTCTGTGAATTGAATCTTGGGTATTCCAATCTTTATTATTATTCAATAATATCCACTTATCAGTGAGTAGATAACGTGTGTATTCTTTTGTGACTGAGTTACCTCACTCAGGATAATATTTTCAAGTTCCATCCACTTGCCTGAGAATTTCATGAAGTCACTGTTTTTAACAGTTGAGTTGTATTCCATTGTGTAAATGTACCACATTTTCTGTGTCTATTCCTCTGTTGAGGGACATCTGGGTTGTTTCCAGCTTCTGGCTACTATAAATATGGATGTTACGAATGTAGTGGAGCGTGTGTCTATATTACATGTTGGAGCATCTTCTGGGTATATGCCCAGGAGTGCTATAGCTGGATTATCAGGTAGTACTATGTCCAATTTTCTCTGCCAGACTGATTTCCAGAGTGGTTGTACCAGCTTGCAATCCCACCAGCAATGGAGGAGTGTTCCTCTTCCTTCACATCTTCACCAGCATCTGCTGTTATCTGAGTTTTTGATCTTAATCATTCTGACTGGTGTGAGGGTAGAATCTAGGGTTGTTGCAAAGACTGAAAGAAGGACCATCCAGAGACTGCCCCACCTGGGGATCTATCCCATATACAGTCACCAAACCTAGACACTATTGTGGATACCAAAAAGTGCTTGCTAACATGGGGCCTGATATGGCTGTCTGCCAGAGCCTAACAGATACAGAGGAGGATGCTCACAGCCAACCATTGGACAGAGCACAAAGTTCATGAGAGAGGCGTTGAAGAAGGAACTGAAGGAACTAAAGGGATTTTCAGCCCCACGGGGGGAACAACAGTGTCAACCGATGCCCCAGTGTAGGAGAATGCCAGGGTGGGAAGACAGGAGTGGGTGGGTGGGGGAGTACACTCATAGAGGCAGAGGGAGAAGGAACTGGATAGGGGGTTTCTGAAGGGGAGACCTAAAAAGGAGAGAACAATTGAAACGTAATAAAAAAATCCAAAAAAAAAGAAAAAGAAAATGTGATTTTTTTTGTTATCTACTTCAAGCTGTGAACGAAGCTGATAGCTGTACAGACAAGTGATGTTGGTGGCCTTGACCGAAGAGGAAAAAGGAATAAAAAGCGATATTAGAAACGTATTTTGAAGAAATAATCTACAGATTTTTCTATAGATCAGGGAATGTTGAGGCATAAGTGAAGAAAAGACTCAGGCAACTCTGAGGGCTGAGTGGAGATCGGTGAAGGTTAAGAAGGCTGAAAGATCAGTGGAGAGGGTGCCTGGTTTAGCATGTGACTCTGACATGTTAATTAAGTGCACACAAAGATGATGGATGCGTATAATGTTGGGGCAAAAAGCAAAAGTCTAGACTGGAGACACAAAAATGAGCATCAGTGGCTTAGAGTAAGATAGAGAAATGTTTCTGGAACCAGATCCAGAACACATGTAGACAGAAGTATCTGAAGATAGTTCTCAGGTCTGCCCTCAGTTTAGGAAGCAAAGGAGGCATCACCAAGGACCTGCTGAGGAAGTGAGGATGACAGGATGGTTTTCCTGAGTCTGAATGAAAAACAGTACAGGAGAAAAAGAGGAACTGAGTAGATTTTTTAAAAATGATTTAATCATGGGATACTAGTGCTTGGTTATATGGAAGTCGTTATTAACTTACATAAAGATAATCTTTGTTAAAAATGAATTAATCATGGGATACTAGTGCTTGGTTATATGGAAGTCGTTATTAACTTACATAAAGATAATCTTTGTTAAGTGGAGAAAGTCAATGTTCATTGAGCATGTTTATTTTTTTTTAAAGAAACCTGATAGAGTTGGGCGTATAGTTTAGATGATAAAGTGCTGAATAAGACTTTGTTTTTACCTTGAATCAACTTGCCTACAGAGACCTTTTAGGGGACTAGCTAGCTCTCACCCCCTCCTCATATGCTATACATGATAAACAGGCTGAGGTTCTATGTTACAAGGATAGTGGTAGTATTCAGACACACTCACCCCATCCCAACTTGACAATATATGTATGTGTCTGTATGTCTTTCCTTTCTTCATTCCTTCACTGACCATAGCCAGGGATTTGGGACCAAAGCCACACTAGATAGGTCTTGGCAATTTTATACCAGTGTTCAAATTTTTCCTTTCTTTACAGTTGTTGTCTGTGCCCTGGACAGCTCTCCTCAAGACCCTACCTGTTCTTGGGAGTTGGGGGATGGTTGATACAAAGTCAATGACACAGACTCCCAGAACAGATGAGAAATGCTTCAGCACGCTCATCTGAGCACTGCTGCAAGCTCATTTAATATCCTCCACCCACATCCCTATTGGTTCCAAGAAAGTATCTATTCTAAACAGCAGTTCTAGATTGGCTGACATTATTTGCACCAGCAATCCTTGATCTCTCAGGCAGTCCTCAATTAGGTCCTCCTGCAGGAGATGCTTCTGCAGCTTCGAGGCCCCCAGCATTACATAGAAGTAGCCCTGTCATTCCTGCTACAAGAAGTTGTTCTGAAAAATTGTTCATACGAATGAAGTGACCTTTGTATATTCAGTTTGTTTGTAAAGATGTATAAGCACTATAAAACAAAGATGAAAAATAGAATAAAGCATATGTACACACACATACATACATACATACACACACACATACTCAAAAAGAACTACAAAGACCTAAGAACAAATTCAAGCCAAAGAACTCATAATGACTTTGCAATGGTAGATGCTTTGTGTGTCATGCCCTCATAGAAAGTATAAGTAAGTCATTTTATTCAGTCCTTTTAGCTGCTCCAAGAGGAAGGTGGGTGTGGTGGTTTGAATAGATTTGCCCCTCCCTCACCCCGACTCCCAGATTCATATGTTTGAATATTTGGTCATAGGAAGTGGCACTATTAGAAGATATGACCTTATTGTAGGAGGTGTTGCCTTGTTGGAGGTGTCCCCACACACACACACACAGGAATAGAAACATTAAGATAGTGGATTTAGCTTTTTTCTTCCAGGTTGAGTTACTAAAGCTTAGATAATTCAGACCTTTGTTCTGTTGTCAATACACTAGCAAAGACCGAGGGTTGAAGTTCTTGTCCTTGGTGGGCTCACATCCTTATTAATCATCTTAACAGCCTGATGTTTGGTAGTATCAAAAATGTACCATACTCTTGTATATAAGTCAAAGAAATAAGATTACATTTGGACTAGGACTTGCAATGGCCACATCAAAATTGAGAACAGCCAGTTCAGAGACCCACAGCCAAACATGAAGCAAAGCCATGGGTACCCTGCAGAAGACAGGAGGAAAGATTGCACGAGCCAGAGGGTAGAAGACAAGTGAGAACAAAGTACACAGAATCAACTAAGCAGGACTCATAGGGGTTCAAAGAGACTTAAGTGGCAATACGGACCCTGTATGAGTTTGACCTAGGTTCTTGGCATAAACCTTATGGTTGCATAGCTTGGTGTTCTTGTGGGACTCACAAAACTGGGAGTGGGAGTGTCTCTGACTCTGCCTGTGCTTGGGACCCTTTTCCCCAATTGGGTTGCCCCATGTAACCTTGATATGAGAATTTGTACCTAGTCATATTGTAACTTGTTAGGCTATGATTAGTGGATCTCGCTGGGAGACCTGCGCTTTTATTTGAATTGAAGTGGAGGAGTGGATCTTAGAGAAAGTGGAGGTGGGGGGAGAGACTGAATGAAGTGTAGGGAGGGAAAACTGCATTCCGCATGTAATGTATGAGAGAAGAATAAACACAAATAGAAGAAAAAACTTTAAGCCTCTGTGGATGTGTATAACAAAGTTTCAACTAGGAAGAGCAAAATGTCTTCTCTTTTCCCCCATACATAGTTGGATGCCTTAACATAAAAAAAAAAACAAAACAAAAAAACCAAAAACCAAAAAACAAAACCCAAAAAACTGGACATAGTAGACTGTGTACTAAACCACTCTGCCCCTGTGATGAACAGCATATCCAGTTTCTGACAATGCTTTCCCATCAAATTTCTTGATAGAATCCAATGAAAAAGTTTAAAACACACTAATAGCATCACATGTTGATAAAGTAAGGGTGGAATGTAAGCTTGTCTGCCTATGTAGATTTAGAATAGCTAGGTGCTATCAAAGAGAGGATTCTCAATTGGCATTCTACATTACTTACTTGTTCCATAGCTCAAGCATGTATTTATATCAGGAGTGGGATATCAAATATAGAGAACACTGAATAAAAATGCTTCAATATCCATACAATTTAAGGGGCATATTAGTATATTACCACATAACTGGGATATGTGGTAGCTATACCTTTTGAAGCAAAGGCAGCCTCTTGATTTTTTTTAGAATATGTGCAAACTAGAGAGACTCAGTAAGTAATATTTTGAAGATCTCTGGGGAAGCATGAGATTTTCACATTTACTAATGGGACCACAGGTATTTGAACATTTTTGAGACACTTTATTGAACAAAAAGAAAATTCTGTGCTCCTCAATGCAGCAAATTTGAACTATATTTTGGGCAGTATATTGTAATGCTGGAATTTATGATGCTGATTTAGAGTAGATACATAAGATTTAATAATCAAGTGAGCTGAAATTTGTTTTCCTCGTAACAGAAACAAGACGACATAGGTCTTGCCTATAATAATTACCCATATTCACATAGAATTAAACCCCAGGTGCCAGGGATGATGGCATATCCTGTTTTTCCCAGTGGATAGGTACATGCAAGGAGGAGTTTAAGTTTAAGCCACTGCACGACTTCAATGCTAACCTGAAAAAAACACTCATACCAATTTAAGCAAAGTATTTTAAAAGAGAATTTATAATGACAATTACAACTTGGAAGTCTCTCAATTTCCAAGAAAATTCCTATTTTTAAAAATTTAGTAGGCTATGAATCTATTATTTTCAGATAGATAGATAGATAGATAGATAGATAGATAGATAGATAGATAGATAGATAGATGGATGCAGGGAATGATTAGCTCATGCATGGGAGTGGGTTCTTGAATCTTGTTGGGCTGTTGTGATTCTCACAGCTCCAAACAGACTGGAACGTTGGAGTCTTGACTGAGTTTACTCTGCTTACGGCATTGGGCAGGCCCTAAGTGGCCCCTCCCGGGTCGGGGAGTTCTCACTCTGTCTGGAAGTTCCACAGGGGCACAGAGCTCTTGGTTGGGGATCTCTGGGCTAGGAGGTGGCCAGGGACCGACTGGTCTCAAGCTCTTGGGCTCTAAAACTCTGCTGAGGGGCCATGGAAGGACCGAGACTGGGAGCATGTGGGCACATTACCGGCCGGCCCATAGCAGAGAAAAATGGGGGGTGGGGGGGGAGATTCAGTTACTGTACTCATTTAGTAGACTCCACAGCCTAGCTAGCTTGCTTGAACATGTGGGTCCCAGTGGCTGCAAAGCAGAACGTTCCTCTAGGCGGGAAGTTAGGTGTGACAGCCATGTTTTCCCACAGTGGACCCCAAAGACATGAGAAGTCCATGGATTTAAGAGATTCATTTTTATGGCGGATGTAGATGGATTTTGCAGTACCCCCATGAAACTCAGGGCAGACCTGAGTTAAATAGGGAGGGAGAATGGGGAAGGGTCTGGGGAAGAGTGCTTAATGGGCTCCACTCTCTGGCCTTCAGGTATCTCATTAGTATGTAAATCCCTCTAGGGCCTGAGGCCTGTAGTCATGCCCTCTACATGACTACAATGTAGAATGGAAGGGGTTGCAATGGCCTACGTGACTAAACAGTGCATAGACCACATGTTAGGAGCCTGGATTCTGGGAGTATGGCGGAATGGATGCCCGTCCCTTGCAGCGTCTCCAGGCTACTTCAAGCTAGCACTCTACTGAAAACTAAGACCCCTTTCACGGCCGACAGATAGATAGGGAGATAGGTGACAAATAGGTTTTATTTACTTCTTCTTTATTTATAAATTATTTTAAACTTTACTGTCTTTACTTTTTCACATATAATTGAGTCACTCATGTTTCTTGAAAGAAATAGAGCCAGCTTAATTAACACAAGGTAAATTTTAGTGCTTTTCATGTCTTTTAATAGATATGAACAGGAAGAATAAGTTCATGAAAGAGGATAAAATTTTGTTAATCAGATAATATCTAGGCCAGTAGAGCTGTTCTTCTAGCAATAATCATATAGTTACCATGTATTCACAAATATTTAGAAAGTACCAAGTAAAAGAATTAATGGAAATTCAATAATTTCATGTCCTTTGCCCCCTCCAAAATTTATGAATTTCCAGCACCATATGAGCAGGCCCATTTTCTCTCTACATACTTCATTCTGCTTTGAAACACAGTTCCCCTGCCTGCATTCCAGCCCATTTTTCCAGTTGAAGCCACTATTCTGTTTTCTTAGTGAAAAGTGGATAAACAAGCCTCCAGGGTGGTGAGTAAGGACATACTGGGAGGATGAAATTTTCTGCATCCACTCTCAGTAACTCTTTCATCTTTCTACAGTTATTCCTGACCTCAACACACAGGAACAGCTTCCCAGTTTTGTTTGAATCACATTATTAAATATTTCCACAAAACATTATGCTATATATTCCATGCCAAATAAAAGGTATGAGTAATATAAAAAGAGAACATATTCCATTGCTTGCAAAATGAGTTAATTGTAATATCCATGAGGACAACATTTGTGCTCTGCTCTCTCTTATCAGGCTTTTAAAATTATAATAATTCATTTTATAATAAATGATACCAAATGCTTATGAACTTATAAAATGTTAAAGTGAGACGCAAGTTTTGAGCTTTGAAAACTTAGAATTGAATAAGTGTACATTCTTATATTCCTGAATTAAATGGGAATTCATTAATGCCACCATTTACTGTACTACTGTACTACTGGTAACAGTATACAGAAATGCTTATATGTAAATGAATATGCATATCAAAGATGTGAGAAATACTGATAAATCAACAAGTGAGATATTTACATTATGACATAATTAAAACTGTTGTTGAGGAGAATTAAAGGCATTCATGGTTTGCTACCTAGAATATTCGTTGTCAGGATGGCTCCTTATAGAGATTTTCTCCTTTTATTATATAACTCTTAAATATTCTTTAAGTAACTGTAAAGAGAGTACCAGGTCAAAGTTCTTAAAAAGTCCAAAGAATTACTCATGGCATATACGCCCCTATTAAATCTTGCAAAGCGACTATATTAGTTACTATTATAGTTCAAAGTGCTGAACCGACTAGTAAAGGAAGTACATCTGCCAACATAAAGGAACTAAAGCTTTGAAGTCTATGATCTGAATTCTGAATTCTTCAGTCTATAGAGTAGAATGGCCTTCAAGATGTAACAGTATTTGAAGATTCACTAGAGTACAATTCAAGAAGACTGACTTTACTTCTCTACACACTTAAGAATTTTGTAGATTCACTAAATCTGTTTCATGCTTTTCTATATATGTTAATGTTATATTAATATATAATATAACAATATGTTAATAATATGGATTAATATAACATATTATAATATATAATGTAGTATATAATATGCAATGATATCTAATTTAATGATATATCATGTATTATATATAAAATATTCATTTAAAAATGCATGTGGATAATAATGTATTTTACTATTTGAGCAATAAACTTTTTGCTCTAAACACTAGCTCAATATCCTTGTGTAAATCATCACTCTCCTGAAAATGATGATAATCTACATACAGATTATATTCTAAATCTTTTCTTTAAAACCCTTCTTCACATGCATTTATTTTGTATGTCTCTATACATGTGTGTTCCCTGAAGATTGATCTTAGGATACCAAACTTACTAGCATGGGCCTTCACCTGTGAGACAACACTCTATTTCAATTTTTGAAATACTTTCAATGATAGAAATAATAAATCATAAATGAAATTTTTAAGTAAACATAAGTGACTACTGAATCTTACAAACTGCAAAGCATAAACTGTCGTTTTTAACAAAATTTCAGACGTTCTATTTATCAATGAAACCTCAGGAGCCAGATGCTGAAGTGAATGCCTGCTAGCCCAGAAAAAGTACCAAGCTGTGCTCTCTCCTCAGTTTCTCCATACTGTCTCAAAATCCCTTCAAACTGAAGGTCCCTCCCTTCTACTTCAGGCGCATCTCTCTACCCATCGTCCTGACTTCCTCTTACACTCTACGGTTTATTTTTTTTCTATGTTCACTCTCTGTGAACGGATGCTTGCTTCGGCTACTGACCTATGGTTGACTTTATTCATCCTGTTTACAATACTAAGATTAAAGGAGTACTAAGTCTATTTTAACACTGAGCCACACCACAACTAGAAACAGACTTTTTCCAGTAAATACGCAATCTCAGGGTTCACAGTGTGATCAAATATCCTTAATATATATACTTTCTTCTGCTTAAGATTATCAGTATTTTTCTCTTCATTAACATGTACATAGTTACTATTTTGTGGCTGAGTCAGTCTTCGTTCTTTGCCTTACTTCATTGTCATCTTGCTGAATTATATGTAGCTGGTGTTTCAAGCAGCCATTCACAGAATCTGCTTCCTACATAAGTTTGTAATAGTTATCAAAATAATTAATTGATTGACTTAAAAGATACAAAGAAGGAAATATAAATCTCTGAGAATTCTACAATGGAGGCACCTGTCTATGCATAGGATTTTACTGAGTATCTATAATAGCTTGGGGTTCATTATGAAAAATTTTATTTACTAACACAGAGCATATGTGTGATTTAAATACAGTTTCTTTCTGTAATCACAGTTTTGTAGATTACTTTCCCCCTGAACATTTCATAAAGATTATCTGTATATTAGAATATATATATATATATATATATATGCATCATTTGTTAAAGAATTGCAGACTTCAGGCAGATAACTCAAAAGTACTTAATTAGTCACCGAGTGGCATTTTAAACAGTACATCCATTTATCATTATACCCCAGAAGGAAATGAAACAACACAAAAGATGGGAGTTGGGAGAAAATGTCTGGCTGCCTTAGTACAGGAACAGCATGGAAATACAAACTAGTGAAAATGAGAAAAAATAAGTGTGGGTGAATCATTTAAGATGAAGGTTGGGTGAGTCCACAGAGAGAATTCTGCGTTTTATCATAAAGACTATGATTACCAGAGAAATAGAAAAAGAAGGATTCAAGACAGTGCAAATTTATTGTTTTAACTTATTTTCTGTTTACTTTAAGGAAAATATCTCATGGCGATTGATGAGGGAAGCAGAATGGTCCTCTAGGAAGTTCTGGGTTATTCAGATGTTATTGCTTGAGTTAAGTATTACAGCCAACCAATCTGTAGAGAAGAAAGACTGATGTCTGCAGAATTTTCTAAGTTACCATGAAATCTAACCTTACCAAAGCTTCAGAAATCCACAAACAGTAGTATTGTGCCTGTTGGGGAACCCCAAAAGACCACCAAGGAGCCAACTCAGATGCAATCTAGCTAGGAGAGTGTCATTCAAGCTCCAGCTTGGGCTACCACCTGACCTTGAAGCAGCAAGACAAGAGTGAATCCCTGAGCCCAGCTTCAAGCAACCATTTATATAGGCAAGCAAACAAGTAAGGGAGTATCTAGCCTGGCACACATCTGGTTGGGAGGCTATTATCGAATTTTGTTGCCCTTTAAACTAATTAGCTGGTTCTGGGAGTGAAACTTAACTTCTCCTTTCCTCCTCATTGGTGGTTGTTAGGGAGTGAAGTGCCAGATGAAAGCTTGTTTGAGAGTAATCTGTAAACTAGTCCTGGGTGCAGGCTTGTTAGTTAACTCTATCTAGTTCTACTTTAGGTTAGACTCTAAGACGGAGTCTGAACACAAGATGGAGTTGGTCTGGTCTCTCAGTAGGATAGTACAATTTTTAAGATCTAAAATAAGTAGAGTTTGTAAGGGAGGTTTTACATTGGAACATTGAGGAAAGCTGGAAGCTGTCATATAGGCTAAGATTCCATGAAAAAGAAAAGAAAAAAGAGGCAGTCATGTGAAAACTGTAAAAGTAACTTTTGTTTGCGAAATGTAATTGTTATCTCAGAAGCTTACTGACCAATAAACTCACCCTTTCTGTTTTGTTTTTGGGTCTTTCTTTCTTTCTTTCTTTCTTTCTTTCTTTCTTTCTTTCTTTCTTTTTTTCCTTTTTTTCTAAATTCTGGCTGACTGGATCAATTCAGCTGCCCTGTATCAGTCTGCCCTCCAAGCTGTCTGATTCGATCTGGCTTCCCTAAGCTTCTGAATGACTTGCTCTTGTTGCCCTCAAACTAACTCTGACAATCTCTTAATTTTCTGGCTCTTTCTTTCTTTGGTTCATTTTCCTTCAGTTGAAGCCTGTCTTTGTGAAACTGTCCAGATAAAATTGCTTCTGCTTTCTCTGAAATGCTCTTAAGTAGCCTCTCTTTTTATCTATATGAGAGCTGGGTGTATCCTATCTGTGACTCATTCTGTCAAGACTTTCTCTGCTTTGTCTGCCCCTTAATTAGATGGCAGTTTCAAACATGGCTGAATCCTTTTACAAACTAACTTAATCAACATTGGAATTAATAGTGTGTACTAAGGGTTTGTCTGTGTTCCAGCTAAAGGAATAAAAGGTACATGGTGAATCTGTATTCCAGCTGGTTCACATAGACCTAAATGTTTGGATCCTTTGCCACAGTAGCCATGTTTCAAGATTAAAATTTCTAAATTTTCTAAAAAAAGAAAAAAAAATGATGGGCTAAGAGTGTCACATAAAGTAAAATCCTAGTGTAAAGAATTTATTCCCAAAACCCATCTCTACCCAACCTAAAAGAGGGGACCTCTGCCCCTAGACCAAGCAGAGAGGGGCCACCCAGAACCCACTCTGACTGGCGATCTGAATTCTTGTTTAGGCTACGAGGCTAAGCACTGCAAGGGAATATAAATAAAAGAAAAAAATATCTCTCTGGGTTCCCTGAGGGACAAGCCTGACTCTATAGGGGTTAATGTCAAAAGTATCCCCTCTCCAGGAAAAAGACATCGGGACTGGTATGGCCCTCATGCCTCACTAGACAACGACAGGGGGACCGGAGCCATTACAAGGTTCCCTTCAATTACTGGAGGTCAGGCCTCTATCCCCGCCTTCACAAGTTTAGAATTGCCACAGCCCTTCTATACTTAGAGAAGGGAGGAGAAGTCAGGGACATCCCTGCTTACACACTGAAGGCCTAAAATCAGCCATAGGCCTAAAATCAGCAATAGGCCTATCATACATGTATACTAACAACAAGTCTTGGGTCTCCTTGGAAAAACATTGAAACAGACAGCTATAAGCTATTGTAAACAGGCAGCTTTCATAGAAGTTTACCATCCTGAAAAGTCATAGACCTTGTAAATAGGTAGCCTTGGCAGACAATACCAACTTACCTAAGGACAAGTGAATCATAGGCAGAGTCATAGTGATCTGTCCCCTGAACCTTCACCCAGCCAATACCATGTTCTGAAAGATATCTGTATTCCCCCTGAACACTAACGCTCCAGTGTCATCCCCTTCCCCACATCCTGCCTTTCTGTGTTTATAACCCCTGTGTGAATGAATTACGATTTGAAAAAAAAAAATTATTAAAAAAAGAATTTAATCCCAAATTCAAGTAAAATTAGGGCTGTATCCCCAATTTTTCAAATCAACAGACATGATTAATGGGGCAACTCTCTAGAGCATTCAGATTGACGGCAAATAGGAAGGGATGAAAATTAATATTATACAGCTCTGTTTCAGATGTATTAAACCTATCTTTTCCAGACTACTTACACAGTCAAATACCATTGGTCTGGTTTCTTCCCCTTCTTAATTAAAAAAACATTAAGGGATTTCTTTTTCTGTAAAATCTTGATCTACACTTCTTATTTATGTGGGGCACTTCTTTTAATCAAAATGAACAGAGTTTATTTCAATAACTGAAGTTAATATTTGTTTGAAGATATTGAAAAAAGCAAAAAGCCTCTCAGTATTTACAGATTTTAGGGAGGAAAAAATGTCTTCAGGATGCAACATCTAACTGCAACTTGAGCTGCATGTCAATTCTAACCATTCTCAAGTTTTCTAAGGATTTCTCTGCTGAAATAAAAAACAATTTCTGACCATTATTTTTAATGATTTTCTGAAAATACAACACTTGTTCATTATATACAGATAACTATTGGATTATTTCTCTAAGTTTCAAACTTAGTATATAAGAAAGAACATTACCTAGCCTATTTATTACTATTTTATCATTTGTACCACTGGCCAAGTGCTTATAATTATTATTTTATGTGCCTGATAGAGCTTACCTCAAAGAACAAATCATAGTCACTAGCTAGCTCATGGTAGATTTATCTGAGGTTACTAGTTTACTATATCTCAGATGGCTGCATAATGAACACAGAAACAAAAAAACAATGGAAGTACTTAGATTGTTATTTGACCAATGATAAAAAGCAGGATTTTCTTTAAATATAATGTACATAAAATCCCTATAATGTACAGACAGTTATTTCCCATAAGTAATTTTTGTTTTAGGACCAAGGAGTCTGCCTTCATGATGGAATCTTTACACTACACTTCATGTAAGAAAGCACAATGGGTTATATTAAATGATATTTCTAGACTATATATCAACAGTTGTATATTATCTAAGCTAACCAGAATATAACAGGCTCTACAAAGTTTATTCTTGATTTTGTTCAACTAGTCATCCATATAATTTATTTTAATATTTTAAAGCTCTTTGGTCCAAACTAACCAGATTTTTCATATATTTTGCCTAATTTAATTCAAAAACTCTGTATACACAGATAATCATGTGTATAATCTTTATGATGATTTGTTTCATTGACTTTTAGAAAAAAAATCTTTTCTCTAATGCTTACTCAGATTTTGAAACATTTATCTGGTTTTATTTATAATTCATACATCACACATAAATGCTTTTTAATGTTTTGTAATGTTTACATTTGCCTTGATAGTCTTCGTATATGTCCTCCTAGATAGAGTTTACACTTGCAACTATATATTAAATTGTTTAGTAGCATGAACCCATTTCTTATTATACTGTCTCAGTATAATATTACTTGCTTTTGTTTCAGCAAAGATCCAACTCAGAGACAGGGTTTCTCTGTTGATTAATTGTCAAAGATTAAAACCTTTATACCTTCAACACATACCAACTTTTTGCCTTAAAACTATTTATAATTTATAATAATTTATACTTTATAATAAATTGAAACATTGACTCAAGGGTATTGACAGAGAGACTTAGGAGGTTAAACATGTCTTCTCATAATTATGAAGATTTTAAAATATTTTTATAGTGATTGTGAAATGGGAATTGGCTGTTCTGATTGACTTGTGTTCATGGTGGAAATGTCAAAAGTTATATAAAAATCACTAGAGTTTGTGATCTGAGCCTTCAAAACTTTACCTCCTTCAGATGACATTGGATTTTTAAATACAAATAATGATTTACAGCTTAAAATGCAATCAGCCTGTAGCTTAATTTGGTTGGTTTATAAGTTACCATGGACACTTTTTATATTCTCTACATGGGAATTTTACAATAACATTTTAAAATTCAGTTTACTAATTCCATCTAATACTTCAAAGAGCAAATAAAATAGAGAATTGCGAGAATGAACATCTAGGCTTCATGATTTCTCCATTTTGCAAACCAGTTCCTGAGGGAAAAGACACAGTTATGTAAACTTGTTAATCTGATTGGAATAAATTACTACTCTTCAAACATGAAATTACTCCTTTTCAAGAGGAGCTCAGCTTTCCTATTAAATTTTTAGGTAAATAATGATGATATTAATGCAAATATATTTAAGAGCTATCTAACCATTTGGTGCGAAAATGCCCCCATATGGAAACCAGCCATCGGAAATACATTATGCCTTCAGTTAACAGTTTCATTTTCTCAAGGGCTTCTCAGTAAATATTATTTGTTGATAATGGCTTATGAAACAATATGCATAGTATTACAGCACTGACGATTGTGTTCTCACAAGCATGAAATACTGCTGGCATAATTTTCAATAGCTTGGCATAGT
>NW_021604636.1:3679058-3738804 GCF_004785775.1 Grammomys surdaster | reverse complement strand
GGGGGAGAAGCAACAGAAAAGGTAAGTAAAATAAGGAAATAGATTTTGGTCATATAGTTAAGAGACCCTAAAATATTATATTATATTATAATGAATAAATGGCAAGATAATATATGAAGCACTGTCTTAAAGTTTTACTGCTGTGAACAAATACCATGAGCAAGGCAACTCATAGACAGTGTTTAATTGGGGTTGATTAACAGGTTCAGAGGTTCAGTCTATTATCATCAAGACAGCAACATGGCAGCATCAAGGCAGGCATGGTGCAGGCAGAGCTTAAAGTTCTATATCTTCTTCTGAAGACTGCTAGGAGAAAACTTGCTTCCAGGCAGCTAGGACTAGGGTCTTAAAGCCCACATTCACAGTGATATACTTATTCCAACAAAGCCACACCTACTCCAACAAGGCCTCAACTTCTCAAGCATATACAAAACATCACAAGTACATTCCCTCTCACTGTATTATGCCATGAAAACACACAATAGCTTCCCCCCAATGGTGATGTAAAGGGAGTCATGCATTAGAACATTTGTATCATTAGCCAACTTCTTTCTAATGCCTCTTCTAATTGCTGCTCTACAGCTCTCTGAGCTATTGCCCACAACTTTGGAAACACATTCCTCAAAATATCTTGTTTCTTTCCAGCACTTCCCTTCACTCCCTTATATAACTTCATAGAATTCACACAGTCTTGGGGTTTTTTTTCTTTCAAAATGTAAACCTAAAACATGTACACGTTACTCAGACTTTCTCTGTAAAGATTACAATTTTCAGTTTTTATTCATTTTTGCACAACATCAAAATTAATTTCAATGAATTTTGAGTAGTTTAGTTTTAAAGTTCAGCAGGATAAGTACCTCAGTACATATTGGATTCAAACAAAAGGGAAAACATCTTTCTAACTATATATTAGTCTTGACCATCCCTCAATAGCCAAAGGATAAACTACTGAGCCAAAACATATATCCCATCACCTTTCTTATTTCCTGTTCTTATGAATATTGAGTAGCATCTTGTTACAGGAGATTTGTGCTTTACATTCTTTTCAATTCTGTGAATTTTCAGCAAAGTTACGTAAAATCAGAAGCAGAGCAGGTAGTAAAATTTAAAAATAAACTAGGACTGAATCAAAAATATAAAGTGAATATTTTTAAAAACAGAAAAAAATCTGACCCTCATGGATAAAGTAATTTCTGAACTTATGTAGTTATTCTGTGTGTGTGTTTAGTGGCCACAGTATAAAGTATGATTATATGGGTTTCAAATTTTATTCAGAATACAAAATATATCTTTAATATATCTTTATATATTAGTTAAAAGTGAAACTCTGGCACAGTGAAGATTTTGATCAATCCAAGTTACTACCACTTTAAGAAAATATCAATATTGCAAAATATTTAATATCCATGGTATCCAATGAGAAAACCAGGACAAAAAAACATGTATTTCTAGAGGGCTAATCCTGCTAGCAGAGAGGAAATTTTTTGGCAGTGCCTGAAACCAAAGACTAATTCTTCTGTATTAGGAAGAAGACAGAGAAACCATTCCTTGTGCTGAATTATCAATAGGCTGTTTGCATGCTTGAGAAGGTTTGTCCCAAATGCATATGACTACTTTTAAATGAATTATACTTAATCATAAAGCATGGAAATATGAGTTGCTTCTTACAAGTTTCATCAATAGTGCACTCCATTTTCCATTTATATTTTTATATTCCAAATTATCTTAGTTCCATGCACATAGTAAGTATGTAATAAGTAGGTTCTGAAAATAAAACTCACATTATTTCACTGTATCAATTTTTTCACTGTTTCAGTGTCTCCTTGTTTCATTGTCTCAATAATAGCCTTCTGAATGTTGATTTGTAAAGTCTCATACTCTCTTAGTCAGAGTTTGTATTCCTGCACAAAATATCATGACCAAGAAACAAGTAGAGGAGGAAAGGGTTTATTCAGCTTATACTTCCACATTGCTGTTCATCACCAAAGGAAGTCAGGACTGGAACTCACACAGGGTAGGAACCTGGAGGTAGGAGCTGATGCAGATGCCATGAAGGGATATTAATTACTGGCTCACTTCCCCTAGCTTGCTCAGTTTGCTTTCTTATAGAACCCAAGAGTACCAACCCAGGGATGGCACCACTCACAATGGGCCCTCCAAACATTGATCACTAATAGAAAAATTCCTTATGGCTGGATCTCATGGAGGCATTTCCTGGGGGAGGCTCCTTTCTCTGTGATAATTCCAGCTTGTGTCAAGTTGACACACAAAACCCGGCAGTATACATACCTTTTCTATACTGATGTAAGTGAATGAAAAAAAATGAATTGCAGACTAGGAAAGATAAACTGGATTGGAGAGGAGAGCAGCAGATAACTGGGAGGGATAAATAAAACTAAAGACTTAAAAAGATGCCATGTGAAAACCCCCTACTGTAGACGTTTCATAAAATATATATACACAGACATAGAGCTAAAATGGAGTCATAAGAGGGTAATAATGACCACAGAAGACAACAGAAGCTAACAAATAAAAATTCAAAAAATGGTTATTTCTTGTGGAGTTGTTGGCCAGTGGTGTCCCAAAGACTGTCCCCCAAACATTAGCGGTTGTTCTTGTTATCCCTACAGAACTTCACCACAAAACCTCATTGTTGAGGATAACACACACTTGTATCGTACAACATGGATAGATCAAGTTGATACTGATATGGAACATTCATTCACACTGGCTAGCTTTCATAAATCTGAAAGGCGTTATGCATGCAGCTTAAGTATAAAAGTAATTGCTGCCTCCCTGTATAAACTCTGTCACTATAGTAATGACTGAGCAGAAAAGGCATAGTCACTGGAAAAACAGTAAAATGGATATTGCAGAAGTAACCAACCACTTTCTGATTATACTTAGGCCCAGTCCACAAGAGGAAACCCCTGCCTGTCACCATTATCAAGCCAAGAAACTATGTCTAGACGGGTCATAGACAATAGAGGAGAAACTACTACTGTTATCCTGCTGAGTAGTCAATGCATTAAAATAAATCTTAATGATATATCTTTATATCCATAGATTATGACATCTCTCAACCCTTGTCAGAGAACCTTCTCTTTGCAGTAGTTGCATCAGCAGAGACCCACAAGTGGCCAAGGTGAAAAGAATATGAGACTTATGAATGTTCAGCACTGAATACAACATATATACACAAATTCTTACTCCAAAAACATTGGATTATTGAAGAAGATGTCAGAGAGGGTATGAGGTAGAGGTGATTGATGACTACAGGAAAATGGTGTCTTCTGGACATGGCAGAGCAACTGCATGTATGACTCACAGTGGTTGAGAAAGCATGCAAGAGACTAGTGCAAACCTGGGGAGCTGGACATGAAATTCTACCTCGAGAACCAAGAAACTATTTGGAATTGTTAGGTGCTAACAAAATAATAGTCAGTTTTCTCTAAGAGTTTATTCTCTGGTACCTGACCACATTCTACTGGAAAGGCATCTTTCTAGGAATGTTCGGGTAGCATAAATTGGACTTGATAATACAACTTTTATTCTACTGATGTAATTGTCATCTTGGAGCCTTACTGCTCAATAAGTGCACACTTTCTAGTTCTTTCTGAAATCTGACTAGCTGATTTAACTTAGATATTCTAGCTCAAAGTCCTCTCTAAGCTGACTGATTCAAAATGGTTTCTCTCTGCTTCTGAATTGCTCTGTTTGGCCTCAAACTAACTGGAGCAATCTGTTCTAATCTTCTGGCTGCTTTTCTTTCTCTGGCTGTTTCTGTCTTCACCTGTGTCTAGCTTGTTCTCTCTTTAACTCCTCTCTGTAAAACTCCCCTGGTAAAACTGCCTCCTCTCCCTCTGTTTCTCTCTGCTGCTTTCTCTTAAGTTCCCTCTCTTTCTTCTCTGTCCTCCTGACAGTTGAGCATACTGTATTCTGTCAAATCTTTCTTTGATTCTTGACTTTGTCTGCCTCTCAATTTGATATCATTTTCAAACGTGGGTACCTTCTTCTACAAAGTAACTTTAACTTCATTGTTTGGGATTAAAGATGTACACTAAGGACATGCCTCTGTTCCAGCCAGAAGGATTAAAGGTGTGTCATTCTAGCTGGATCACTCAGACCTAAAAGGTCTTTGGAGTGAACCCTTGCCAAAGTGGCCATGTTGCCAGATTAAAATTCTCCTACATGATAAGAAAAAAGATCAAGGAAAAGAAAAGGGACACAATGATTGATGGACAGGGAACAAGAGGATGGATATGAAGGAATAGGGAAAGCAATGATGAATATGATCAAAGCCCATTTTATACCATACTCAAATAATTAATTTAAATATGTTTGAAAATAACTAGCAAAAATATGCTGGCAACTTCCCAGTAAGATGATACAAAAAGTTATACTTACATCATAAAATTATTTTTTATAGATTGACAGTTATTTCAAGTTACTTTCTTATCTTTTTGGATGTTTCTAGAGAGATAATTATACTCTAATTTCAAAATTACATCAAGTAGCTACTGAGAAATTCATAGAGCTACTGAGAAATTCATAGAGGCTACACATCATTTGTGAGTTCACTATGTTTTTGTGGGGCCAGCATGTGTCATTTAGCCTCATTTGTCACTCTATGGGTTCCAGCCACATTAAACATTAAGGTTAATATAACTCAGCAAATATATTTGTTTGTACCAGCCTTCATATAAACACATGACTTCTCAGAGAAATTACAGCATTGCTCCTATGCATGTAACATTAGCCTCCTAAAATTAAAAACTAAAAAACACCCTTGGCTTTGAATCAGAAAGACCCTATCTCTATTCACAGTTCAGTATCTAAGTTCTGCAGCCTCGATGAAATCTGGCTTCCTCATCTTAAAAGTAGAAATGGCATGTCTAATGAATACATTTTGAGGGAGATAAATGCTCATCTAAGATATGCAGTAAATAAAATGTTATTAAATATAGAAAACATAATACTTTGAGGATAGGAATATATGATTTGTTTAAGACTTCTAAAAATGTATACTATAGGTACGAGTCTTGAGTTTTACATCCTGTTAAAAGCGTGGTGACATATATTTCAAAGGTCACTGTATGAGACAAAGATCCTAAAGTATCTATCTTATAGATGTTTTCCCCATTTACTTCAGAACATCTCCAAGACAAAAATCTCCCCTACGATAATGAGGATGCTAAGCAGAACATATATCACATTAAAATTCAAAGAAGTTTACTGTTTGTACTTACAGGACATCCATCATTTTTCTCTAAATTTTATATCACCACTTAATGTCTATTATTAGGGTTTTTTTCTAAATAAAAGTTTCCTCCCAATCATTCTCTTTGTACGTCTGTCATCCATCACTGATCACAAGAGTTTGGTGCTTGCGGTGAATTCTGGTCCTTTACTTGAGGAACCAACTGCGGTCACAGCTGCTCATCATGCTGCATAAACCAATTCATCTGTTCCTGATACATTTAAAATGTGCATCAGAATCATCCAGGATTAGAAACAAACTGGTAGAGTTTTTGCTTGAACAGTGTTGGTCTTATGGTTGATTTGGGGACTCACATCTTTCTCACTGGGCTTCAAGTGGAACCAGTTCATTGTAGTGATTATAGTAAAAGTTATAACCATCACTAATAACAACACCTACCTAATTGGACCCATCAAAGGCAGTTTTAAAAGAGTGTTTGTATGGGTGAAAGGCTTTAAACATTTTAGAGGTGTTCGTTGAAGAATCCATGTAGGATCCCTTAAAATAAATGTAATTACTTATTTTGAAAGCCACAAATTATATTTTTGTAATAAACTTTATGCATTTTAGTAGGTTATACTTGTTCATTTTATTTATTAAATTCGATAAAGAAGACAGAAGTTAAAGTCACGTCAATACTAACAATTTTTAAGGTTTAAATACCATCTAAATTTTCATTGCTATAATTAATTGATATTATCTTCCTGAGTCCCGTTAGTAGACGACTAATTGTTGTGTTCTCTTTGTAGTTTTTGTTCATTCTTTACTTGTCACAAAGTAGAAATTCAAAAGGGATTTTGAGAATGTACTGATGTAACAGAAATGCCTACAAAAATAAAAATGCGTGGATAGCTTCTATTTTAAATAGTTCTAACAGTATTTTACGAGTTTTAATGTCGTATATATAATTTCAAGTTGCTAAATTTAAAGATATCAGAAGAATTGGAAAACAAAACAGAACACAAAGCCAAAAGTCAAGAAGTAAAATCCAGATCATAAGTATGTCACCTACTCCACAAATAGTGGGCAGTGTTCTCTGCCTTCTGACGCCTAATATCCACATCAGCATAACACAAAACAGTTGTTCTTATTTCTGGGATAGGGCTGCTATGAGAAAGAAGCATGTCAGATGGCAAAGTATGCGGACTCCACCAATCATTTAATGGATTAAATCCTATAATAGATGTCTGAAAAGTAAACCATTGCCTACATGGTAGCAAGAGTCAAGTCATAGTACTTTTTATAAATGTCAACCCCATAGTAATTTATATGGAAAAATATTTTTTAAGAGTATTGACTATTAAAATTCCAACAAACCAAAAATGTTTGGATATTCTCCATTTCTAGGATGTAAATGTTACAAAACATCACTTCTTCACACATATCACTCTGATTTCCTTAATAAACATAATGTATGTTGAAAAATATTTCCTTTTTAAAGGGAGTGATTCTGGAGCCCAGAAATTAAGTGTAATCTCTTAATGAACAATTGAGACGAGACACCAATCGATGACAACTACAAACTCTATTGATTAGAAAGCTGACTAAGATCATTTACAATGGGCAGATCAGAATGATAATATCAAAGTCAAGACCAATCTCACTATCTCAAAAAGACAGAGAGAGGAATCATAGATATTATGGTCCCCTCGAATGATGCAACAGAAAAACATATTGCATGACGTTTTGAGCCTCCTTGCAGAAGTTCAAACAAAAGCCAATTCAAATTATGAAAAATATTGGTATTAAACAAAATCCTATATGTTGGAAAAATCTTATTTTTCTCTTAAATAAGTTGCAATAAAAAACAGGAAGCTATTGATTTGAGGTGTTCAAAGTAATATGGGATCCATATGTGGCAGCAGATTCCTATAACCATAGCATTCAATAACCTAAGGCTTCAGGGTCCACAGTTCCAGGAAAGTCTCTGAGACAGAGTGAATTCAAGTCAATACAAAGAGTGTATTTGAATAAAAAAATGTAAACCCAAACTAATATTTGGAACTTTAACTCAAATTGAAAAAAAAAGCTTAAACTATATGAAAAATAAAGATGATTTGTGTACTAACCAGTGAATAGATGCTAAATTAATTAAGATTTGTTTTAAAATAATACAGTAATGATGCAATGGTGGTTAGCATGACCATCTGAAAGAAGAATAACCATGAATTATTATCTTATGAATGAATGCACATAGATGCACATATCATTTTCATGATCTGATTTTGTGGGTTCGGATTTATCACAGTTAGAAATGTGATCAAATATAGTAAATGAAAATGCTTTAAACAAACAAAATAGTATTCACATAGATTTAAGAAGACTCCCAGTCTATCCAACAACTAAAACAAGGCCCATCTGATATTTTTAAAGTGCTTTACATCCCTTCATGTACACAAAGAAAACAGAGAAATCACATGGTTAGATTCTCAACTACAAAGTAAAAAAAAAATGCTTGAATTTAGAGTGACTATAGATACTAGAAACTTATTGGCGTGTCAGCGTCAAACTTAGTCATTATCCATATAGTCCTTGGAATAAAACATCTATTGTTCAATGATACAATAATACAAAGAGCTGATAAATTGAGATATCTGTTTCATAAGGCCATGTGTGTGGGTAGGCTGCAGTGTGCAACAGGGAGCTATCTGTGTTCAGAAGGACTGTGTGGCTTTTTGTGAAATATAAGCATTACTCAAGGTCAGAGCCCAGGTTATAGGACTTGTTTTTGTGTGTATGCACAATTGCTTACTGTTTTTTTAATTATATCAATTGAAATGTAATGATCTATTTCTAACAGACAGTGGACAAATTTTCAGAATTATAAACAGGACTTATTATTGTCAAAACAATAGAGATCAGAAATACAAGATATATCTGACAATCAAACAAGATCTTCCCTCTTGCAGTTAACTGCTTCTTAACATGGCCCTTAGGATTCAGGGTTATTGGTGTTAAGATATAAGAATAATCCTATTTAAGTTAAAGTGGAAAGTATCAATTTTAAAGTATGATACCTTCCCAAAAGATCTCTAGTCCTCATATCAACTAAGGATGCTTTAACTGTTAGTCACTAACAAATGTGTCATGAGTAATTCTTACATTTTATAAGGCAAAGCAGGTTCATTTAGATTTTGTGTCTCCAAAAAGACAAAAATACACAGACACACAGAGAGAGATAAGCATACTCACAAGCACCCATCCATGTGGCACATACACACACACACACACACACACACACACACACACACCCTCTGGCTATGGGATAGCTATTTTAAAATCACAATATAAACACCAAATGCTAGAAACAGTCAACTTTTTCAGGTGCAGCTTGCAGTCCGTCTGTACCATATGTTAGAATCACACAGTACACATTATAACCTGACTCAATCATTAGAAAACTGTAGTTACTTTCTTCTTGAAACTTTCCAATAGTAACACTATTAAAATAGAAAAGGATTTGTCCTCACTAGAACAGGTGTCAATAGTGACCCTAAGAAGTTATTCTACAAAATCCCATGCTTTAGTGTCTGTGAGTGTTCCAATCGCTCCATGTAGTGGAAAACAAGTTACTCATCTGGATTCTCACTGCAGCCAGGCTCTGGTGACTTCAAGAAATCTGTGACTTGAATCTGATTTATGTGTCCAGGGACCATTTAATCCTCTTAAACCTGTCCTAGGTTATCACCTGCTCTACACTAAACAATAGCCAAAATATATCATACAACCCACAATGTTGCTTGACTCGAATACTTACCTAATGACTCCATTCCTTTCCATTTTTGCAGCTACAAATTTAAATATCTCATATCTAATAATTATGCTACGAATATGAATTTAAAGATCAAACTTATTGGAATGTTTAGAAACAAAACAGAGAGGGGTGAAGCATTTTATTTCCACTACAGTGCCACAAAATCAATAGAATTAAATGCTTTAAATAAGAACTTTCTTATCTTACAACAAACTTCTATGAACAGCGTCAAGAGATGAACTCTGAGGGAAACACCTGCAAATATTAGGTTATACTTATACAATTATCCAAATGTGCCAATTGGAGAAGTTATGCTCAAGAACATTTTTGGTTAAATCTGGACAGTTAGCGTAATGTTCATCTTGATTAAAGACCCAGGTCAGATAAAGAGGAAAGCTCAGTATCAAGATAGGCAAGGAAGGCCTTTGTTCATCATAGTACATAAATGTAGTCATATGTGTGACTTTCAAGGCTGAAGTGAGTTTTCCTTAGACCACTAGGTTTGAAAACAGGGCTTGATCTGAGACAATTTAAGTTGACACGTAGTGTCACAGATGGTAAACCCTTCAGTGCCTGAGCATTTTTACCACCACAGGAGGAAGTCACACCCTCTGTAATTGACATTAATTGTGTGTGTCTGTATCTCATCTTTTCTTGGTTTTTGGGGCTTGGGAGACTACCTATTGGTTTATAAGAATTCACAAAGATATACTTGCTACGTTTTTTTCAAGATGTCTGATTAGACTTTCAGAATGGCAATGAGCAGACAAAAATTATTCCTGGGTCAGAGGCCATAAAGATAACATCAGGGACAGGTGATTCAGAAAGTGCTAATGCTTCTGAAGTTTTTTGTTTTGTCTAAACTCAAAGAAGTGAAACATCAGGTTCATTCTTTCAAAATACTAAGGTGGTCTAGCATTAACATTTTATCACATGCACACACTAATGCATGTGTGCAGGTAGGTAGGTAGGTAGGTAGGTAGGTAGGTGGGTAGGTAAATAGGTTGGTTGGTAGGTAGTTTGGTTAGTAGGTAGGTTAGTTGATTGGTTGGTACATAGGTTGGTATGTAAGTTGGTAGATAAGTAGATAGGTAGGTACATAGGTTGGCTGGTTGGTTAGTACATAAGTAGGTAGGTTGGTAGGTAAGTAGATAGGTAGGTTGGTAAATAGGTAGGTTGGTAGGTAGGTAGGTAAGTAGGTTGGCAGGTAGGTAGATAGGTTGGTAAGTAGGTATACATATAATCATGATTCAGAGAAAAGGAAATAAGTTGATTTGTCACTTCTCAAAAAGACAAATGATTAATCTGAGCAATCAGTATTGGATTTATATTTTTAAAGTAAACAAAAGCAGGCAGTGGTGGCATACACCTTTAATACTAGCACTTGGGAGGCAGAGGCAGGTGGATTTCTGAGTTCAAGGCCAGCCTGGTCTACAAAGTGAGTTCCAGGACATCCAGGACTACACAGAGAAACCCTGTCTCAAAAAAACAATAATAATAATAATAATAAAATAAAAAGTAAACAAAGTAAAATGTTCTCTACATACAAAGAGAACATCTCATTTCCTTTAAAGAAAGTAAACAAGAACTAAATTTACTTAAATAAAAACTTAGCGTGCAAGAGTGGTCTTATTATTTCTATAGTTCTGACCTGGGCCTCAACTGAACCCCAGGTTCCTGGATGAAGAAATATGGATAGAGATACCATCTATAACTGTGTAAGAACACACAAGCAAGATAATAATGGTCTCAGAGGTGAATTACGGAAACATGTGAGGCCTCAGTCTCTATTTCTAAAATAAGAACATCTTCATTTTAAAACATTAAAGCATCTTTTAAATGTACTTGAAACCTTGTCATTTATTTCTGAGTTCCCATTTTCTCAAATAGCACAAGAAACTTCAGATGATGAAGGATGTAGATATAGAAATGGAGACATCTGTAAGCCTAAAAGGGAGTGTCCAAAAGAAGTATTTGTTTTCTTACTAAACATTTGGAAAATTAAACAGTAAAATTTCATGTATCTTCAACTTTTATTAAATATTTAATATTGCTGCATGCATATAGTATTTTGGATTCAATCTGCCTCCCTTTTTCTCCTCTCGAATTGCTCCCTTATCCCCTCAAATTTCTTTCATATTCTCAATGTCTTTTAACTTAACACAAGTTCATTTAGAGTGGCCTATATGTGCATGGGTGTTAGACAATCTACTGAAGTGCTTGTACCTTTTAGAGATGAGGTCCTTGAAATATGGTGACTCTTCCTTTCCCAGTAGCCACCAACAGCTGACAGATTCTCAGATAGTGTTTTTCTTTTCAAGAGTCTTTCTCTAGACATGATGATATTTTGGTCGCTTTGATTTTGAACATCTCTTTTACACATAACAAGAATGAGAGTTTGTAAAAAAGGATCTACATATCATAACTCCTGATCCCCAAGTCTGAGAAATCATCATAGAGAAGGCAGGTTAAAGATTGTTAACAGCAAAGGGGAGTAGGTGTCTATAAAAAAGCAATGATTTACATGAATGACAGCTTACTTGCACAGGCTTTTCGCTTGTTTGTTTTGTTTTAAAGATATTTTAGTTTTTGCATATGAGAGTTTTGCTTTTATAAGTATTTGTGACTCACCCAACTTGTGTCCACAGAGACCAGAAGAGGATATCAGACTTCCTGGAACTGGAGTTACAGATTGCTCTGAGCTTGAAATAGAACCTGAGTTACATTTAGGAACAACCTACACTCTAAACCACTGGATTATTTTTCAAGCTCCTGTACATGTTTTAATTGTGAAAAAATTGCCCTCAGTTATAGCATTTCCACTTTATCTTAATAAACCAGGTTACACAGCCGAATTTTAGCTGGAACTAGGGAAACCCAGCAGAATGGGAGAGAGGTATGGGAATCAGACGGGTAGAGAACATCAAGAAAACAAGGCCCACAGAATCAACTAAGGAGGGCTCATGGGTGCTCACAGAGACAGAAGTGACAGATACAGACCTTGTATGAATCTGAGCTGGGTCTTCTATATATAACTTATGGTATTGAGACCTTATGTTTGTGTAATTTGTTGTCCTTGTAGAACTCATAATAGTTGGAGTAAAGGCTGTCTCTAACACTTTTTCCTGTTTGGAGCCTTTTTCCTCCTACTGGGTTGCCTCTTGCAGCCTTTGATATGAATGAGGGTTTGTACCTAGTCTTATTGTAACTTGTTAAGCCATTTTTAGCAGATATCTCTGGGGAGCCTGCTCATTTATTTGAAGGGAAATGAAAAATGAGGGGACCTGGGGAGAGGGGAGGATGGTGGAGGGATCCGGAGTACTGGAAAGGAGAGAATTTTGCTCAGGATGTAATGTGTGAGAGAAGAAAAATGAAAAAAAGAAAACACAAGTTCATCGTGCTAAGTGTTACTTTAAATCAAAATGTTTGAAGAAGAGTGAAGGGCATATAAAAACAAGTGTTTTATAGAAGTGGATCATATGCTATTTATGTTTTCAAAGGGTAATAATCTTTCTCAAAAGAGAGTTAAACAAATATTTAAGATAAAATAAATTATGAAAATGGCAGGAAAAGAACTATAGCTCAGGGATGGAGCACTTGCACAGCATTCCTGAAACCTTGAGTATGAGTACCAGTTCTGAAAGCAAAGATTTATCAGTGTTCAGATCCTACTCTTTACATTGAGAGAGCATATAGAAGACTTGGGTGACAGGAAAAAAAAGGACCACGAGCATCAATGTCTTTAATCCATATCCAGGCATGAAATAAGAATTTGCACAGGCCTCAGCAGCTACATGAAGGGTGTATCTGTTATCAGAAGAAACACCCTTTCAATGCTCACTGCATTTGAAGAAGGCCTATGTCAAATAAAGAGCTTGGACTTGTGAAAAGGATTCTTCAATTAGACAAGAAGAAATTTAACCTCTGTGCTGGAATGATCCGAAGCTTTCAAGAAAAAGAAAATGACAGAATTAGATGCATAAGAGTTTATTGAGAAAAATACAAATAAATAATATATCAGAGACCAAACAGAAGGTGGTGCTGGCAATCACCAAGCCATACTGCAGAGGCAACACAGAAAAACTGAGAGAAGGAAGAAGTATTGGTAAGGCAAAGCATCTTTCTTCAGAATAAGGATAGTTACCAGGATTTCCATCTCAGGAGTTCTATGTTGCAGGAATAGATTCCCAAGTGCATGGTAGGTCTGAAAGTCTGGTGATGGGAATTGTGTCTCAGCAGATGTCTCGTACAACAGTGATTGGTAAAGAGAGATTTCAGCAGAGTATTCTTAACAGCCACAAAACTGACTTTATGCATATTTTCACATCATCAGCAAATTTATAGAAGCTTTGGTCTTAAACATACGTAAAATGTAGGCAATGGAAGCATGAAACTCTGCTGACTCTGCTCACCACAGTTGCTCTTTTTTGTTTTTTGAAAACATATTCATTAATATATTTAAATGTAAGAGATCAATTTTTAAAATGAATTATCCAATCCCTTTTATTTTTTATAAATTAAAAACATTTTGTCATTCTGGATTTAATAAGCATTTCATGACTGTGGATTAAATTAACTTTAAATTCTTTTTTGAAGATGGATCATAAGCAGAGCAACTTTTATTCTTCTGAATTGATTTAAAGCAAATTGTTCTATGTATTACAGCAATCTTAAATATATTTAAAGTTTTCAGAAACTGAGAATTATGTGAAATAGTCTAAGAGTTTAAGTTTAAACGAGGCAATTAGCTGGTTACAACTGGAACTACCAGGCCCTATTTAAAATAATGAGGTCTGACAGTTATGGAATCTGAATTATTCATTGATAACTAGCTTTTCCTCATCTGCAAACCATGGCTAGCATTAATAACAGAGGTGTAAGTGCGATAACCAAAGAGTCTGACATTAAGAACATGCATGCAAATGTGCTAAATTCTTATTTAATTAAAAGGATCATGATAGCAATATTTTTCCTGAAAGAAAATCATTAGGCAAAATGTGTTTCCTCATGTTACAGCATTCTCTCTTTCTAAGGCAGGTTTTGCATTAAAAAAAATAATTGTTTTCAATAACAGAAAATATTTCTTAATATATACTTTTAATAAAGTATAAAGAAATAATGGTTTTATTTAAATTGTTAAATCATTAATATAATAATTTTGGAATTATAATTCCCTTATATTTATCCCTTTAAAAGAAGTACATTGCAAAGCTCAACATTTTAATTGAGAGAGAAAAGAACGCTATAGTAAATTATATGCAAAGGGGCAAATAACTCGATTGATGATCATTTAATAGAAATGAGCTCTGTGATTACCATGAACCAATTTACTTCCTGGAAGCACAGTTCAAAACTAACAGAATAAATCAAGTTGTTGGTCCCCATAATTTTCCAGCAAAGAAGGGAAACTTGCACAGGGTCACTAAGCATAAATCCGTATTGTCCTTTCCAGTCAGAATTGGCAGAACTCAAGGAGGGACATGTAGGTGTGTATATACACAAGCGTGTATGAAAAGTCTGAGGCATTAAGGCAACCTGATCTTATCAACCTGAGACTGATGAACGAGAACAAACCAAAACTAAAATACCTTCTCTGTGTTGCACTTTCCTGAGAGTGTGCCAAAAGTCCACGAGAGAAATAATTTAAAGGAGGAAAGATTTATTTGGGCTCACAGTGAGTTTAGTTTAGTGAGGGTTTGGACCTGGTTCCTTCAAGTACGAGTACAGAGGTGCTTCTCCCCACAGCATGCAGAGCAGACAGTGAGGAAAGGGCTGAGAACCGGGTATAACACTCCAAGACACACCTCTGGTGACTCACTTCTTCCACTCAGTTCCTCCCAAAGTTTCAAACACTTTGCAACATACTGCCGCCAGCTGTGGCTGCAGCATTCAACCTGTTCCGATAAGGGCACATTGCATACTCTATACATAATACATGTGCCTATTGTGGGCGCATTTCATATTCTATACATAATACATGTGCTTACTGTGATCTCTGTGTTATTTTCAACATTGCTTCTAAATGTGTAATTCAACGTCTAGTACTAAATCTTAGATTAGAAGCTGGAAGCCGTCTATAATAATCAGTCTAACTATCGCTCTCAGTGAATCTTAATATTTCTGGTTTACATCTACTATTTTGTTCTATAATTATTTTTTAGAAAACAAATGCTAGACCTATTCACTGTCCAAAATCCAACTCCATTGCCCACTGCCATAATGAGGGTAACCGTAACTCCATGTATGAAGGGTGTATCCTAAGGAAGGACAAGAACAGACAAGGGTCCTGAGATGCCGTGTTGTATTGTTAGTATCCTCAGCTCATGGTGGCCAAACTGAAGTTCTGAGCAGCCAAATGATGTGCCCAAAGTAACACGTTTAGGCTCAGAGAGCCAAAACTCAGACTTATCTCACTAAAAATCCAGGCTCACAATCATCATACTCCATTCCCACTGCTCTGCTCTCCTAGGAATTAAATTTGTATTGCAATGAAAACATTAAGAAAATGTTCACATATTTCAGATATCTTCCATCACCCTAAACCCAGCTAGTTTAAGATATCATTAATGATTTTTTCAAGTCTAAGATATGTACATAATGAGTACAACCAAAAGAAATGAAACAATGAAAATCCATTAACAGAGTCTTGGCTTTCAAGTTTTCTCCCTGATATTCCTCAGCATACAACCCAGAGAAAAAGACTAAGTGGCTCTAGTCAAGCCTGCAGTGTCCCAAGAGTCTGAGTAAAGAATGTTCCAAATTGGGCTTACCGATCAGTCTCTGGATTTATGGTTCTGCGCCTATGCATTTGTGGCACAGTGGTCTCTTTAGAAAGACTTAGAAAAGGAGGATTTGAAAAATGGCTTCTTTTATTAGTGCAGATATATATTCCATAACCTGTTCTTTTCTAGTACAGATGTCAGTTACAATACACCTATCACGCTTGGCAGATTGTGTCATTGGTCAAGCAGGAGAGAAACCCCAATATAATGATTAATAATCAATGTGTCTGGCCTTTAAGTCCACCCAGAGGAGAAATGAAACACTGATATAGAATCTCTCCCTGAAGGAAGAAAAACACTGAGGGTGGAAAAGAGGGCAGAATGAGCCTTCCTTGGAGGAATATAAATAGTGAAACTGTCTAGTCTTGGGTTCTGCTTGGTTTGGTATAAAATCTTGCAAGTGAATGATACATGAAGTTTACATCATAGTTTCTTTTTGTAATAAAACCATTAATATACGGTAAGTAAAATATAAAGACATCATTTCATGCTTTTTTTCCTCTTTTTTTTTTTTTGACAGCTGCTGCCCTGCCCCATTTCCCCTACTGAGCAACACAGTTTGAAACAGATGAAGAGGCACTTTGCTATATCCAGACAGGAATTATTACAGCTTATTTCTGTGTTGGAGCCTAGTCTCTGAAAGTACTAATCTATATATTCACGATAGTCTAAGCTCTTAATTTTCTAGTCTTCCATCATCCTCTTTTCCCTCCCTTAGTTCCTTGGTTGGCTACATTTGTCCTCAAAGAAAAAAATCAGGCAGATACGTTATAAAATCAGGTATACAATTCCATTGATTATTTTATGCTAATGAATGAACCATCGAGCTTTATAATATTTCACTTTTTGTGCCCTCCTGGTGGTAGGAAAAGATAAATCCTAGAGTATCTTTAATTAACTAAAGGGAACAGAAAGAAATCTCTGCAGATTAATAATATTTATGGCCCTAAAAGGAATAAACTAACAGATGAAGGTAGGAGGGGGCACCTAAGTAGTAGACAAATCTTAGGGAGTTAATTAAAATAAAATTCATGCTTATTTTGGCCTTTTCATCTCCATACGGTATGGGTGTCAGAAAATAATGAATGGAAAATCTTTAATTTTCATATTCTTTGTCCTACCCTATGTAATCTAACTAGTTCTTCTTTCATTTCCAACCTACATATTTCTATACATACCTACCCAGTTTTTCTCTAGGTGTTTTCTCACAAACATACAGACTATCCTCCAACTGATCATTAAAAGCTTCAGGTAGCTGTCTTTGATATTTACTTGATTTGTGACTGAAATTAATTTCTTGAAATGAAGTTTCACACAAACTAACAGCTTAATTGCTTCATTTTTGAGCATTGAAGGAAAGTTATCATGGAGTCTCTCAGATAGTAAGAGAGTCTAAAGTCAATAAGAGAGATTAGGGATCTAGTTATTTCCCTCAATGTTGTGAATAACAAAATTTTCATAAGCTAACTGGGTACCAGAAATAACCAGTGCAACAACTGGTCAGAACGTTGGAGAACAAGGCCCAAGGGATAGGAATCCAGATTTTGGAAGGAAATGGAGACTCAGCGTCTCATGCTCAATGTTTCTTATGTTTGTTTTGCAGCTTCTACCTTGGAACTAAAGAAGAACAGATGAATTTGACAGATTTTGACTGAATTGGAAAAAAGGCAATGATGGACACAAATCTAGACAATGTAAATCTGAGAAGAGGTTAGTGCCCACAAGACAACTGTAAATGATTGAATAATAAAATAATAACAAAATAGATGCACATTTAATATTATTAACAAATTAGAAGCATCCAAGTTCAAGCACCAAATCTGAGACTTGGAGTCATTTACTGGGATCTCATTATGTTTTGTTTCAAAACAGTTTGAGATTTTTGCTATCTGTTCTCATGGTCTATGTTGATAAGTCAAAAGTCTACAATCAATGATCTTTCTCTTATGAATAACTAAGAACACCTACATCATTTTCTAGGCTTCATGTAATAGCAGAGGTCCCACTCATAGTATCTTTAAATAGCTGCCATCCTGTCTGGACTAAATCTCTTTTTAATTAGACTATTTCTCTCACATTCAATGGAGCTTCAGTGAGCCTCAGGAAGCATAAAGCTGCTAGAACTTCTAGGCCACTGAATCTCCCAAGGAGGAAAATCCTGTGATAAACTGGCCTTCTATTGTATATATGCACTCTTGTTTTCTCCCTTCTTGAGTCAGACAACCTCATGTACTTTGTTGATCCTAGAAAACCAATTTCTCAAAATGAGGTTGAAGAATATTTTTGTGTAAAGATATTCCACCCAGAGGGAACATATGGAACAAAAACCTAGCTCACACTCCCCTCAGCAACTATCTGGCCCTCACTAGAGGTGAAAAGAAGATGCCCTTTAATAATATAACATTCAAGAATGAGTGACTTCATGCAATCCATCCTTGGAAAAAACATCCTTTCAAGTAGTCCTCAAAAGGTGACAGGCATTCCTGAAATGAATGGGCTGACTCACACTTTATTTTCTTGTGTCCTTAGCTGGCTCTGTTATTTTGTCAGGTTTGTTTGTTTTAATAAAAACTAGATTTACTTTTTAAATTAAAAAATGTATTTACCACTTAAATGTTCCTGGACTAAGTTTAATCACATGAATCTATTTGAAGACATCTGAAGAACAACTCAGAACAGAGCATCAATGGTCAAGAGAATAGTCAGTAAACCTTCTAAAACTTTTTACATTTTAATGAAGTCATTGACTCTTGTCCTCAACACCCAGAAGGAAGGGAAGCTTCCTTCTGACTTCCTGGGAAGGGTGGTAAGAGAGGCCTCTTCCTGGTTTGCTTTACTGCTCCCAAAGAAAAAGGCAGGTCAGAGCAACTGTTCTCCATATGCATAACTACACATAATCCCTTCTTTAAGTTCTATTGTACCTAAATATATTTAGTTGTCTAACAGTGAAACACATAAATATATATCTAATCACATAGAAAATAACTTTTATAAAAGTTCATTTCACATGCTCATCAGCCTTTGTGACTTTAGCCAAGTTACCTGGCACACTTAAGTAATGCAAGGTTATTCTGAAGAGTAAACAAGACATCTGTGGCAAACCATAAAGAAGTGATAGAAAAATAGTAATGAAGCAAATAGGACATGCGAAATTAAAAGAGAAAAATTCATAGTTCCAATAGATCTGGCATCTCATTCATTTCTAATAATAATAAAACTAAATAAAATAAAATAAATAAATTCAGAGACAAAACACAATGAGCAAAGCAAAAGTCTACCTTTAGAAATCCTTTTTCCAAACTCACAGACAGAATGATGATGATGGGTGGACTTGAGACTTCAGCAGTGATTTCCATAAATAAATAAATAAATAAATAAATAAAAGTTTCCATAATATCACAATTCCTTTTGGCTTGCCCCTTTTGGGACTTATTCTTTCACTAAATTACTCATTGTAATTGAGAATTATAAAACTACACGGGGGGTATTGGCATGCTGAGATCAAAATGACTGAAGTTTCATAGACTTCCTTTTGTGTATGTAGGTTGATGATAGCATACTCCAGCTTAATTTAACAGATGAAACCACTCTGTTTCTTAAGTACAGAAATTAGATGAAACAGCATTGGCTTTTTACAGCCAAGGTCTAACTCATTTTGTTTCTAATTTTCATCTCCCACTAAAATAACCACAGAAACTTTCATCAATAAAGTATGTCATTTCTTAACATCGTTGTCAGTCTGTTTTTTTAAATTGCTTCTATTAACTTCTGGAAAACACACTCTCACTCCTCCCACTCAAGTTTTCTATGAAGGTCTTTATTCCCTAAAATTTTCTATGATCCCATTGCCAAATTATAACTGTGAAAAACAAATAAAGGAAAAAAAACCCTCCTAGTTATCAAAACAGAAAGAAAACAGAAAGTCAATGAAATGTGTAAAGAGAAAGGTTAATGGTATAACAGGATCACTTTATATCAAAATATTGAAGCTCAGACAGAGAAATAACACCTACATATGCAGAATGAAACATAAACATTTATATCTTGAAACTAATCTGGCACACAGCATGAGGTTGCCCAAAAATTAGATAGTAAGTAAAATGTTGCAAAAAGAAATGACTAAGTATAACAACCTTAAGAGCTTTCGACATTCTGAAGAACCATTTCAACTAGTACAGACAATAGAATTCACATGTTTCATGCTTATTCTTTCAAAAGATACAGAAGAGTCTTAGAGTCTTGCCCAAGATGGAAGAAGAGTGGGGCAATGGACAGGAGACCCCGATTCACTGATCCCTTTAAAATGATATAGCTGTCTCTTTAGAGGTCTGCCAGAGGCTGAAATATACAGAGGCAGATGCTCACAGCTAACCATTGAATTGATCTTGGGGTTCCCAATGGAGAAGTGAGAGAGAATACTGAAGGAGCTGAAAGGGTTTGCAGCCCCATGCAAAGAGCAACAATACCAGCAAACCAGAACTCCCAGGGTCTAAACCATCAGCCTGGGACCACATAGGGATGGACCCATGGCTCCAGCTGTTTATGTAGGGGAGGATGGCATTGTGAGGCATGGGTGGGAGAGGAAGCCCTTGTTTTAGTGAAGGCTGGATGCCCCAGTGTAGGGGAATTCATAGGTGGGGAGGTGGGAATGGGCAGATGGCTGGGGGCACATTCTCATAGAAGCATGAGGAGGGGGATGGCACAGGGGGTTCCTGGGTCAGGAGGAAATGGGAAAGGGGATCACATCTGAAATGTAAATAAAATATCCAATTTAAAAAAGAAAGAATTTGAAGGTAATTCTAGAGCTCTGTAAAGATGCTTCAGATTTAACTTGACTTGAGCAAAGCAAGTGAAAGAACAAAGGGACTGATATCGACGCTAATGCACTGTAGAAGAAGGCCTATCAGAAGGCAAAGGGGCATCCAAGAAAAGGTTGTACTCATTAAACTTCGGGCTGCAGTATTTACTGACAGTCCTCTCAAAACCAAAATAAGAAAAAAAGAAAGAAAAGAAAAGAAAAGAAAAGAAAAGAAAAGAAAAGAAAAGAAAAGAAAAGGACCATAAAGAGGGTTGGTCCTCTAGCCAAAATACTCCTTCTGCCCTCTAGTCATGTGCTCACTTCTTAGTCTCCTTGCTTTCTCTCCTTTCAGCTTTTGTTTTTGTAGCTTTTAAAACAAAACAAAACAAACAACAAACAATAACAACAAAAACTTCCCTTGCCTTTGGAAGTTGTCCATCCAAATTAATTCTACACTCTAACCCTTGTCAAATGGTCTATCTGTTTTAAAATCATTTTTGAGGTGTTATCTTTTATTGGAAACTTAACTAATGTAGTAAAATAGTAAAAGTACCTGTCATTCATGGGGCAGTGAAGCCATGTTCTCCAGTGAAGACCATAGATTGACGGCTACATGATTTCCTCCCCTAGGGCCATGTACAGGGCATGACTCAAAACTTTTGGGAAACCCTTGTAAAGGGCATGGGTCCTCAAGTGAGGCAACCTGAGTCCAAGTTCTGGTTTCATACTTCAGCAGTTAAATCTTCCCATATTTCCTCCTCTATTTTCCTCACTTATGAAACAGAGAGTACCACTAAGAATCTCTCTGCTTAACACACTTATTTACTGTGACGTCCTCTTTAGATGTACCCTCTAAAGGCTGCTAAGTAAAGCTATTATCATTGTATTGATTTACGTCTTCATCTGAATTTCATTTCTAGACTGAATTCTCACTGAAAAAAAAAGCAACCACATCTGGCTCATTCTGCATGAGAGTACCTAGAGTAGATATGACTCAAAAGAAACTCAGGATCAGTCCCTAATGTCAGTCCTGTGGCAGAGATATTCATCCACATATTTCTTCTTTCCGTGTTTTGCAAAAACATAGCAATCTGACCTCTTGAGTTAGGATAGTTCCAGTTGATGAATTCTGGCCAAGGAAATGAAAGTTGAATTGACTTGTTAATTCCTAACTAAGGCAGATAAGAAGAATGAGTGTGTTTCAAGTTTGCTTTTCTGATTTGCTGGTAAGACATGAATTCCACTCATTGAAAATGATGGGACATCTATCATGCTAGGTCTCCAAATAACTTAATGGAACTGGGAGCTTCTGTAATGTACACTGCACTGTAAAAGGAAAAAGAGGCACACCAGAAGCTGTTGACATATAAGGATACCTACAATTTGGCAGGTGCTTATTATAGCAAGTAGCCCACTCTAATTTGCAAAGTTACTGTCAGCCACTTCTAAAATGTAAAAGAAAGCTGCCAAGAGAAGGTTAAGACATGTAATAGGGCATGTCAGTGATCTTAGTTCACACCAGGAAGCTGAGGCAAGAGGATCTCAACTTTCAAAATAAACTAGACTGTATACTCAAATCCTAATTCAAAGACAGGGCAGGAAATGAGTGGAAATAGAAGAGAAGACAGGAAAGAGGTGGAAAAAAGAAGGAGGATAGCAAAAGAGATGAAAAAGGAAAGGAGAGAAGGTGAAAGGAGAGAAAGGAAAGACAGTAGAGAAGCCATGAAGAAGGAGAAGGAGGTGAAGGCAGGCAATAAGAAGGAGAGAGAGAAGGGGAAGGGAGGGAAGGAGGGAGGGAGAGAGGCTAGAGAGAAGACTGGAGAATGTTATTTTCAGCCAGTCTAGATGCATTTTTCCCAGAAACTATCTTGTCTCTACAGACCTTGGCATTCACAAATTTAGCGTCCACAGAAAATATCATTTGAATAAATATTTTTAGAGAGGATTTGAAAACTATCATGTTATAGAACAGTTGTGGATTATTTTTCTTATAATCATATCAACCTTAGAAGCTAGGTAAATGTAAGTAAAGCTAAAATCCTCAGCCATGATTTTCGCATGTCTTCCTTAGAAGCAGGCATGGTATTCTTAAAAATGTAGATTTTATTATGGTAGTTTCTACATGCCAAAGCTATCAATAGACAACCCACCTGTTTGTTTTCAGATTGTCTTTCCACAGTCTTAAAGATGCTGTCCCATGGTCAAGAATCACAGAAACAAACAAATAACAAACTGTGATTCAGAATTTCGGATCTGAAGCTAGGATCCTCCACTTCTTAAGCGGGTTTTATAGCCACTTCAGCCTTAGTTTACTCGACTGCAAATAGACTCTCACAGGGCATTTAAGATATTTAAATCAAAAGTGTTTGGAATAGTATCTGGCTGTATAATCAGCAGTATTAATTATTGGGCATGGCCAACAATTTGCTGGTCTAAATAGAAACCCACACTATGAGAGGGAGCCCAGGCTGGACAAGGGCTGGATGGCATAGAAACAGTTGAACTGGATATTCCAGAGACCTAGAATAGAGCCAAATCGTGACTGGTCAAAAAAAAGTCATATTGCATAATCAAGTTTTATACTTTAATTCATGGTCAAGTGATGATACTGAGTACTATAAATAATAATGAAAATTAATGCTTAGATGTTTACATATGACTACATCAGATCAGTCAGGAAAATTATAACCCTGAAAATTTTAAAATGCCCAATATATGATTACAATCATTGAAATTTTAATAGGAAGCCTTATATGCACTCTGGTTTATTCATTCCAAGCAAGCATCACACCAGAACCCCTTTTCATAAAATGTTTATTAAGTTAGGTTTTCAGAAAATTACATATTCAGCATTTTACCTAAAGGGAAATAAAAAATTTTCATCTTCAGAGAGTTAAAATGTTCAGTATCAAAAATTGTATTTCATACAGTAAAAGTAAATATCAATTAGTCAAACCCTAGATGTAAGTCTTAATAATGCTTGTTAATCTTGTTAAGTGTACTTGTTTCATATGCAAATATAGAACAAAATATACAGTATTTTTCTCCACAAAATTATATTAAATGGCAAGTTTTTTGAGTGTTGTTCACACTGAGATTAAATATGCAAAAGAAGAGCTCTCCCCATATTTTATTCCTTTAGAATATTTTAATAAAAGATTAACTTCTTCTGCCATGAACACTTTCATGTTTTTTAGCTTCCAGTATCTTTGTTCTGCTTTTTCTCTCCTACACCTGGTTTCATCACCGCCTTCTATGGGGGTCTCTTCAACCTTTGAGATGCTTCTAGACAATGATGGAGGTAGCTAGAGAGCCAGCAAACACGGTTCTAAGACCTCTTTGCCCCACCAGCATGCAACTCATTTAACAGTATACAAATGATTTAACAGTAAGCCCAGCTGAGCTCCCAAAGGAAATCATTTCCATTCCCACCCCTGCTTGCAGATGGAGGTCATGTTTCTTTCTCTCCTTAGTCATTGCTCAGCCAAACTCTTCATATTTACATAATACCCCACCCCCAGTAGTGGTTGGTAAACTTTTTTGAAATCAGACCAGTTTGTACAGTTGTGCATCCAAGAAAAGTGTGTGATGGGAGAAGCTGAGGGGTCTTGGCCAGGGTAACAAATTGATATTCACTCTGTGCTGCATACTCCTTTGTCACGTCTCCATAGCCAAACTGTGTTGTTGGAGGCTTGTTTTTATGATCTCATTCTTTCCTTTTCTGCAGGTGTTTTGTGAAACTGAGGCACTCAGATACCTGAAGGCAGAAAAGAATTGGTTTGAGGGTGTGCACTGCCTGTCTATCAGCAATAACTATGGTCTTATACTTCAGCAAGATAACAATCATGTCCTCTGTTCCCTTAGATCTGCAAGAATTCCCTCCAGAGTCTTGTTCTTTCTCCGTCTCTCTCTGTAGAACTCAGGTTGCTACTATCTCTCCTACTGCTTCTTTATCCAAGGAAATTCCTCATGCTTCCTTAGTTTCCCTGAATCTCACCCTCATAAATCCAGAAGGATCCATCCATATAGTCTCTTCAGTAACCCCTTGGAAGACACCTCATTTTTCCCACCCCCTGTTTTGTGTTGCCCCAAATTGATTTCACAAAGATTACTAAATGGCCTCAAGTGAATGGATACTAGTGGGCACTGAACACGGTATCTAGAGAGCAAACAGAATTGTATTGTTTCTTTCATGTTCAGTAACTGCCTTATTGTGACAAATTGAGGGCAAGTCTAATAAGAGGGTAAAGAGCAAAAATTATTAGAAATCTGTTATATTCAGTTGTTCTCAGAGGCTTTATCTTTTCTATCATCTGATAAGAATCTCTGATATTCCCTTTATGTGTCATCACCATTTCTATTTGATAAGAACAACATGTTACCTAGCTAAGAAATTGCTGTTCTGCTAATTCTTCTTCTCCATCTCTTCCTTCTCTTCCTTCTCTTTCCTCTTCCTTCAATGTTTTAATTTCTGTTTTTACTTTTTGTTAATATGTTGCATTTCTTTGAATGAGAAAAGAATATAAAATTGTGTTGTTAGGAGGTGGAGAGAATCTGAGAGAAATTTTGTTGGGGGAAGCAAGATATGATAAAAAATGTATTGTATGAAATTTTATCAACATTATTTTAAAACTTAAGCCGTATACAAACTTAGTTCCTGTGGAAAACATCCTCCTTCACCTCATTTCTATCATGGCTCTACATATCCCTGCTAACACCTCATCACACTGAAAATTCGCATATCTAATTACTATAGTATGTCTCCTGTGGCCCTTACTGATGGTTGAGCTCTTTTGTCTCACCTTTAAATCAACAACTTTGAGTCCAGGACAGTCTTCACTACAAATGATAATTAGGCTACTAAGTAAATATTATAACTTAAAAACTATACCAGATACAGAATTGTTAAATCTGTCAAATATATTTATGTTGGCTTTCTTTTAAAATTCAGTGGATTTTTTTTCTTGTATAGCTCATCCCTATAAGCAAAGATGCAGCCAACTGGTCTAGAATCAATATGACAATAAATCAAGAAATAAAAATGTAAGTTGCCCTAAAATGCTCAGGCAAAGGAGAAATGTTTTATCACTAGAACAAAGTTGTGTTGTAAGTTGAACTCACAGATAAGAGAAGAAGAAAGGCATTAAATGCATTAAGGAAACTGCTATGCAGTTATGGGAGCAGGGATATTTGCTAATGTTATTTATTGTCAAAGGCCTATCACAGGTTGAACAGAATAGACTAAGCTAGAGTGAAAAGCAGACATCTGTGTGAATTGTGACACTATATCTAAAGTATGTACCTATATCTAGCCCTGTGCAATGCATCTACAAAAGTCAAATATAATACATTAAGGACTTAGTGATTCCTTTAAAAATCAAGTATATATTGTGTGGATATGCACATAAGAGTTCCACCAAGTCAAGAATATGGATTTGCTGCCCTGAAACTAGAGTAACAGGTTATGGGCTGTTCAATATGTGTTCAGCAATATGAACTCCAGTTCTCTTAAAGAACAGCAATTGTTTTTAATCAGAGAGCCATCTCTACAGTACAACTTACATGTTCTTCATGCTAATAAGAAAAATACAATTAAGACATAGTCACTATTCTTCTTCCTTCTAAGGACTGCATTCTTCTACTCTGGGAACACTTATGAATACTCATGTATAACTTAGTGTGATAAAATGCAATGAGCACTGGAGGAGACATATGAAGAGAAACTTGACCGCATGAAGGCTGGATGCCCCAGGGGGTAGGAATTTTGAGGGTGGGGAGGTGGGGGGTGGTAGATAGAGGTTACATCCACAGAGAAGAAGGAGGAAGGGTGAGGGGATTGGGGGTTCCTGGGTGGGTGGGGGATGGGGTAAGGGGACAACATAGGAAATGTAAATAAAACATCCAATAAAAATTTAAAAGAAAGAAAGATTTTAAAAGCAAAAAAAAAAAAGAAGACTAACACAGTGCCAAAATAACTAAATCTCAGAGATAGTAGGATTAATATGTTCATGATATCTTAAGAGAAAGGTGAGTTTAGAGATGTAAGTATTAAGGAAGCAATATACATGATCAGACAAAGAAACAGAAACAAGATCTTCTTTAGACAGAATAAGCCAACATGAGGAGACGTAGAAGAGTATCCTGTATGGATCATAGAGACATAGAACCCGAAAAACATTTATTATTTTTCTAGTTTCTATTTTTCTGGAGATTGCTCTGACTATAATATCTTCTTTTTAGTAGTCATTCACTGATTAATCTTAATCACCATACATCTTGGCAATGTGTCTCTTGCTAATCTAATCTGCTGCCTGAATTTTTTTAAATATAAGTTCAGCTTTTAAAGTGAAGCAAATTATCAGTGTGTGTATGAGTCGTCTATGCCCCAGTGGCAGTGCTTTTGTTTGGGAGGAATAGATCTAAATCACTTAATGATAGTTATTAGCACAAAAGGTCCTCAAATGTCTTCAAGTATAATAAGGAATGTCCCAGGGAAACCCTAAAACCTTAGCATAGACATTTTCATGAGGATGAATATTCTGTGCTGAACTGAAAGTGAATTTCAGAGTCAGAAGTGGTAGATACTTAATCTTTTCAGTAAAGGATATATCAGTTTCAGTTTTTAAATCAAGACAAATTTGCAATTAGGATATGCCAACATATTTTGAGCTGTCTCTATTTTATTTTGGTCTTTCTTATATTTTATTGCTGTTACTGTAAGTATGTATTTATGAAAGCAAACAAAAGCCTGCTCTTAACATCGTCTTCTAGCCAGGGTACCAGGAAGTATGGGATGTAGTATTTGGTAGCCTTTTACGGTCTAAGATGAAGTTGTTTTTTGTTTTTGTTTTTGTTTTTGGCTATTTTCAAATCAGAAACTAGGTTTTCCTGGGCTCAGTTCTTTACTTATATTTTATTTCAGTGTATTACTGCATGACTTGAGGAAGTGAACTAAAAATTGTCAGAGTACTGTCAGTAGCAATGCATGTATAAAACAATTTAGTCCCAACACCCTTATTAGCTTTTCCACTTCCCATGAAAAAATTATTTCTGTCAATATTTTAATTTCAACCAGATGGGGTGGAAGGAGTGAGTGGCAGATGAGCACACAGTTGACAGAAATTTGATGACTCCATCCAGCAGCTTGATTAAGAAGTAGGAAATAAATCCATGCAGCCAGGTATAGCAGGCATCTACATGTCTCCCCCTTAGGAACCCGATGTTATAGATTATATTGTGTTTAACAAAATACTTGTATTTTAATAAGTTTTAAAAATACTTATCATTTTAATAAATTGCTAAATATTATCTAGACCTTAAAATCCAAGACAAAGTAGACTGAAATATGGTTTTGAAATCATTACTCAGTTTTCCATATTTACTTTTGAAACACCTTGACTATACGTGTCAGCTTCCCAGGTAAAAAGAAATATAATTACAATCATACAAATTATTTTCCTGAAGTTGTGAGGGTCAAAAAAGACCACCCTCAATCAGTATTCAGTACCATGTTATATCTTCAAATCAATATGCAATTTTCACCATTTTTAGTAGCCTGGGTTTATTGGTTCAAGTTTGGTGTGGACAATGGATATCTATATGCATATTTTAAAATTACTTGACCATGACCGATGATATGGGTCAAATTGAGTACTACAAAAAGCTGATGAAGTTGCATGTTTATAGTGGTCTCCTTCAAGTTCCTCCAAGATGTCATCCTGTGGACACCTTGACTTCAAACTTCAGTCCTCTGTGTATCTAAGATAATACATTTCTGATGATTAAACCCTCACTTTACAGTATTTTTTGCATCTCTAATAAACCAATACACAATTAGAAATAAATTATATTGTACATGTGCAACATATGGAATACATAGAATGACCTTTTTACAAAATAGTATATATTTCCTTTCTACTCTAAACTTTTAAAAGAAGTTCAGTTGTCCTAGTTAAAGTGAGTATGTAGGAGATTATGACTACATTTACTAAAACATTTGACTAATAGAAAAACAGTGTTTAGCACTAACATATTAGCTTGTTTTTAATTTTCATTTTTGAGAATGGTCTGGGCAGTTGAAATGATATGTCATATGCACTACTGATTAATAAAAGTATCAAGGCTATGAAAGTCACATGACAAAATGTCTTAAGACACCCCTGAAAACTCCTTGCTTACAGGACTCTGGGAAGCCCTCATTTTTAGTTTGGGATCTTAGCAGCTAAGTCCTGAATGACTCTTCTAGTCATTTAAGCTGACACACAATGAACAGTACTATGAACATTTGAGGATATGAAAGTTGGTGAGAAGTAGTTAAACAGATAGTCACAGTTTACCAGTCTCTAGAACACAGGTGATCTTATCCTTTGATGCACAATTAAAATGATACAACTGCATACAACCTCTGTTTCCTCCTTCATCTATTTGGTTTTCTGTACTCTTTAGGGAAAAAAGTGTTACTAATTCCTAAAGAACTTCATACAACATAAGTTGATCATATTCATTCCCAACTTCTCCCTCCAGTTCTCCCCTCAACAACTCCCAATGGGTATCACCTATTTGTTTATAAACTTATTTACTTGGAAGAGACTATACTGCAACAGATGTCCTTGTCCTATGGCTCCTACAAACTGCCTGGTTGTTCTTCTTTGATGTTTCCTAAGCATTAAATGTAGAGTTTGTGCTGTAATTGTATTAGCCAGAGGAGGACATTTCCATTCTTGTGTGTATGTGTGTGTGTGTGTGTGTGTGTGTACTGTTTGGATGTTTTCATGTTTGTAGTTCTGTGCACATGTACATTTAGGTGTGTCAGCATGATGGAGGTGAAAGGTCGACTTTGAATGTCTTCATCTTATGCACTCTACCTTATGTTTTGAGACTGGATTTCTTACTGACCCTAATGCTTACTCACCAACTGGCAAGACAGTTGAGTTTTGTCCTAGGCAGACAGAAAGTTCCAGGGATCCATCTGTCCCATAGGACTTGTTTAGAAAAGTGTGTTTCTGGGTCTAACTTTTCACTTGGGTGTAGGGAAACTCGGGTCCTCATGTTATCTTCCTCCCTATCCCATGTTTTTCTACTCTTCTAAAAAAAAAAGAGGTTTTTTTTGTTTTGTTTTGTTTTGTTTTAAATTGTGTGTGTGAGAGAGGAGGTGGGAAAGAATGAGTTCAAGTACCTTTAGAGGGCAAAGGAGAGCATGAGATCAATCCTCCAGACCTGGAATTATAGGCAAATGTGAGCTGCTTGGTATGGACTAAGAATAGTGCAGCAGATGGGTAGGAAGTATAAGACATGACAAAGGCTTGACCCGCCATTACTACTTTAAAGATGGAAGAAGGTTATTATCATCCAAAAAATATGACAACCCCCAGAAGCTAAGATAAATCTTCCTGTATGGCCAATAAAAAGTTTGCAGCTCAGTCCTATACCCTCAAGACATCAACTTCTTCTGAAACCCAAATAACCAGAAAGTGTTTTGAAAACCTCAGAAACCTAGGTTGCCAACCTCTTAAGTTCAATTTGCTGGAATTCTTCTGGACTTCACTTCTAACCTCTTCTATTGAGAAGCAAATTACTTTTAAAATTCCACAGATCTCTAAAGCATACAATGTCAATATTTGATACATTCTCAGAGAGACATTGTAAAATATATTAGCACATTAATGAGCACAATGATTGTGTCAATCAAGATATTTGATGTCATCATCTCACATCATGTGACTGAAGGGGTGTAGATAAAGTCAGGACATTTAAAATTTACTTACAGATTTTCAAATATTCAATACATTCTTAGTCGTAGTCACCATTCTGGACAGAGGATCACCAGAAGTAATTTTTGTCCCTGGTAACCAGTATGTCTTTCTTCCATATCCTTCCACTTACGCCCTGCAAAGGCAATTCTCTACTTTCTTTCTTTGAGTTTGCTTTTTAAAAACTCTACACATAAGCAATATCACAGAATACACAACACTTGTTCACTGGTTTGCTTCATTTAGCATAATAAATTATATGTGTAATTATATTGTCATGAGTGGCATGATTTTTTTATTTTTAATGGCCAAATAATATTTCACTTTCTATATACTGTTTACATATACTGTACGCGAGTATGCATAGGTTAACAATGTCTGTTTTGGAAGACATGGTTCTCATCAGGCTGACAATGGAGCCATGATCTTCCCTCCTCATGCATTTCCATAGCTGGGGTTACAGGTAAATGCCACCATTGCCATGCCTAGCTTGTTTAGAAACATATATTCATGCTGAGCACTTTCATAAACTGTAATTTGAAAATTTGTTCCTAGGTATGTATACAGTAGAAAGCATACTTATGGGCACTGAACGACTGCACATAATGTTCACAGATACTTTATGTGCAAAGAACCCAGACAGAAAATAACCCAAAGATCCATCACCTTTACAATGGGCAAAGAGCAAATAGTACACTTCAAAGTGAGAAGCAATATTTAGTGAAAACTTAATGGTACTGACTAATCTTATGCTTCAGACACAAAATACATTCTTAGAAAACAGAGACTTTTTGTACGAAACTAATGACAAAGATAGCAAGAGGACTCACTTACACACTATGTGTAGCCTTAGGTGTTAGCTTATAAATATACATTGATCATATACAAATCTAAATCTAATATATATAATTTCTGTTATATGTTTATGTTATAAATTAATAAATGTAAATTTATGTTTTATTTTAATATGTATTTACTTACAATTGTATTTGGGACTGAAATCAGGGACTTCAGCATGTTAGGCAAGTACTTCACCAGAGGTATATTGCAGCCATAAAACTTAAAATTTTAAATAAATACACACACACACACACACACACATTTATTCTGAGAAGCATTAACCTACCTTTCTTTTAGTTTCACTATACATATTTGCAAGTCACATTTTAGGTAAATTTATTATTAAAGTTTAACAGTTATTGACATTTTCTGTGTTGCTAAAACTCCATTCTGTGTGCTAATATAACAGATTCTGAAAGCTAGCCCATGAATGATACTGCTATTATTCCAGTATTTTAGATGACAACACGGTAGTTTAAAACAAGAGTGTAGTTTATTCAAGGCTGCAAAGCCCAAAGCATATTAAGATACTTCTTTGCTCCTATGCAATTTTATAGTGCTGATTGACTTGTTTCTACAAAACCATTAGCCCGTCCTAAAGAGAAGCAGGAGTAATTGCCAAAGAGTTCTTGGTCTTGAAAAGAGATGTAAAAATGAGAGGGCAATTTTACTTTGTTTGTCCTTCACCTTGGGGTTGTAAAAAAAAAAAGACTATTTGGTTTATCAAATATGACATCAGAGAAAAATGGATGGATGAATCCACTAAGTTCCTTTATTTATGGGTCTTCCCCTAAGTTTTCCTTATAGGTGAGTACTGGAGGGAAAGTTTAGCTCCCCTGATGAAATAAATTACACTTAAGATATGCATTGGCTATAACCTCCGGTGGCCCTTCCGCTGTCCAAAACAGCTTAGGGGTAAGAGTTGCTGTGACATTTTTGTTGAGCAAGAGGGCAAATGGGCATCCCTATGAGGTTGAATTCAATATTTTCTGAAGTTTCACTTGCATTGAAGAAATGGTATATATTCAAGTAGCGAAATAGTTTCTGGTCTGTATCATTTATACCACTTCAACCTTGGGGCTCAAGGGCTTACTCATGCTGACTCAAAGACATTTTTTGTGAGTGGTTTCATGATAGCAGCATAGACTTGGAACACATCCATAAAGTGATAGGATAAAATAGACTGTTGAAAATGGATGGTCATTTCTTCTTCAGTGGAGTCCTTAATATCACAAGGGATGCCACCATCTCCGAAATATCATCTCATTGCATATCAGAATCTAATTTCCTTCCCATTTTCAAATTATATACTCTGATGAAATAAAATGAGCAAGAGAGGACAAGACAGAAAATTTGATTTATTCAGAATAAAAGAGAATTAAAATAATCTCAAAAATGTTAATCCAGAGAAGTTCTCTAACAGTGTAGAAGGAGTTTGCCAAGAAAGATTATGTCATTAGAATCAATCAAGCCACATTTGACACTGTCCTGGGAGTTCTTACAAAGAAACAAATTTCTTTGGGGAAAAAGAATTGTATTGAATAAGAACACAGATTGAAATGATTAGTCGTTAGCACAATCATTTTGCAGACAGAAAGTAAAGTGGAATCAGAATGTTGAGTCTTGACAAAGTACATGAGCATCTGTAGTTTCTATTTGACATTTTCATAGTCTCATTGTGATAGTAAATATGGCACCTTGTATTTTTAAATGAAGAGCAATTTTAAGTTCTTAAGAAATGGATAATAGTCACAGTGTTGCTGCACATTTCACGGAATTGTTAAGCCAAACTAAAGCAGGTGCAGAATTCACCTCGTTAAAATAGGATTTGAAGATGTGTTATAATAGGAAGTTACAGCATTTATTTTAGAAGGAACCATCAAACACAAAAACAGGTTCTCAGTAAGAAATAAGACTTAGTGTCATGGCACATGGAAAGAAAGTAATTCAGAGAATCCACCCAATTATTTGTTTAGTAGTTCATACGACTACAACATTGTAACAAAACGACACATGGCAATTTTAAGTAATTGTCCCTGCATTATCTGATGTAAAACAATCCATCTGAGATACCCAACACCTTGTGATGAAAAGCACTCTGTAAATGTTACCCTGGTCTTGTTTGTACCCATAGAGATTTGAGAACAAATAAACAGAACGTAAACTATCCACCTATATCCAGTTAATTTATTTACCTACTGTCAAAATATGTAAATATGTAAAAAACTAAAATTTATAATATTAATACAAGTTTCATGATTTTCATGACTTTGGAAGAAGAAAATCAGGTAGAGCTGAATTCAGAAAATGTGGCTACTATTTTAAAGAGCACATGGCATATTTAGTTGAAGAATACGTCATTGAAGAGCTACCATATGGTGCATTTTTAAAAGTATATACCAAAAGTACATTGTTGTTTAATTGTTTAATTTATTTTTTACTTTTTGAGATTATAATATAATAATATCAAGTCACCCCTTTGCTCCAATCTCTCTCATGTACTTTTCCTTGCTCTTTCAAGTTCATAACCTCCTTTGTCAATAATTGTTAAGTGAATATATGAATACACATATTTCTATGTATACCCATTTATCTGTCTATTGGCATACATATTGATGAAACTATATATTCATAAATACAACTTGCTCAGTCTTTACAACAGCATTTGTATATGTGAGTATTTTGCTAGGTTGCATTAGCAACTCAAAATTTATGTTCTAAAAATCATTGCTGTTTAGAATATTACTTAACCCTAAGAATTTTATTGAGGTCCTCCACGGAAACCTGTTTCTTCAGTATATCTTTTTCTGTAACCACCATCACATCACCTTTATGATGGCTAAATTTGAGAAGGAAGTTCTCATTTTAAACACGGTGTTTTTATAGCTGTTGTTCTGTGACAGCCACTCCATTAAAATCCTGATGTAAACAAGTGGAGAAGGTGAAGTAGAAGTGCAGATATTTGCACAGCATTACTGTCAGGTAAAATTTTAAAGATAGGTTTTATGAACCCATTATTTACAGTCAAGGCTTTTTGACTATAGTATCTGAAATCATTTAAGGAGACAAAATGTTTTGTCAAAACACACTGCTGGGAGTCGGTGTGTAGCTTCTTTCATGTAATTCAATTCTGTTCTGTTGTTTGCATGAAAGAGAAATTCTAGCTGGGAAGTCACAGAAACCCAGTGAGAAGTGACAACATGGTGAACATCAGAGGCAATTAAAATAAATGCTCCGCTATCTTCATTTCATTTCTCAATAAATTGGCAATTCCATTGCAGCGTACCTGGTAACAGGCTGAATTCTGAAGATACTGGCCATCCTTGATGGATTTCTCCCACCAAACCTCACCTTAGGTTTGAGATGTGCATAGAATAAAATGGTCATAAAATCAGAATGTAGGACTAAGAAATGACATAGTCATGAACACAGGTAGAACTACTTTGACAAAGAAATGAAACTTGTTTAAAAAAAAAAGCAGAAATTGGTGGCTTGAGATTATAAAGCAGACATACTTTTGAATTACAAATCGCTGGTGCTGCTGTCAGTGTCTAACATCACCAGCACTGAGCTCCTAATACATAGTTGATCTAGAATGCTCTAGATCTATGACAACGTACTTCTTGCCTGCAGAGCATTGATTTTTGATAATAAATAAAAACTCACATAATTCTACTAATAAAAAGAAATGTGAGGAAATAAATATTAATATGTGACCACTAAATTACTAATCAATCCATACGGGTCTTTTTCAAATAGCTAGGATCTAAGAATAAGGGAAAACTTAAATGCTCGATAAATACTCTCAAGGAATGTATACACTGGTGGAAGGGAGAGATGCATACATAAGTAAATGCAAGAGAAGGCTAAGGTAGGAGATTGCCGTGTGAAGTTTGCAGCAGGAATTTATTCATAGATTGCCAGCTTTGTGTTGAAACTCTTTTTGGAGTAACTTTTCAAAGTGAGTAAATGCTCGCCTATTACAGCATTGGTAGAGAAGACATCGCACATGAGAAGTGCATTCTTGGACTTGCAAAATAATATCAACTGTTAGGAATAAAACAGCTATAACTATAATGTGTCAGGCTAGAAATTTTTTACAGATAATTCAAGAGTTTATGGCAGAGCCCGGTGAATGCTAAGCTCAGATTCCAGCATCTAATGCAGAGGACTTGATTAAAGCAGAAGAGAAAAACCATCTTCATCTGTTAGGAATGTTTTTCTAGAAACAGTGCTGAGTACTAAAGTAAGTTTTAAAACATGAAATAAACACTAAAGCCAACAGTAAAGGAGTGCAACTCAAGAAATAGGCCAGGGCTATGACAGCACTAAGAAGAAACACAGTAGATCATGTAGAAAAGAGATAAGAAAACTGACCACAGGGTTGAGAGTATTGGGCAAAGTGGCATTAAAGAGTTTCATCGACAGTGATTGTTAGACTTGGGTCCTTACTGCTCAAAGAGGTAATTGTATTCTTAGTCAAACCATGTGGACAATTAGAATGAGCAACACTTTATTATAATAGTGTACTAAGACATTTGATTTTTATAACTTCTCTTAATGTCAACAAAAGTGCTGCCTACCTTACCATAAGAAGCAGTCAGTTTTAATGAGGCTAAAAGTTGTCAGGCATTTTGTAATATTATTTGCATTCCAATCTATAAATGGCTTAGTCAAAACTAAGAAATTGTTCATTTTAGTAGTACATGCCTGTACCCCTAGCACTTGGGAAGCAGAGGCAAGAATATTGAAAATATAAATCTAGCTAGAATTGTGAAATGAAGTGCTATTTCTCATAAAAGCAGTGACAGGGATGTAGCTCAGTATAAAATTACCATAAGGTTCAGGGTCTTATTCATAACACTGAAAAGCAGAGCAAGTGATTTTAGGTATTACTACTCATCTAATAAAGTGAGCAGGGGTTATTTTTACATACTGATTTTAAGATGACAGTTGGGTGAACAGGAAGGTGTGAAGATCCCAGCACAAGAATGCCTTACCCAAAGCAAGAATCCACCATTGAGAATAAAGTGAGGGGAATCATAAGCAGTGGCCTATAATTATACAACAAAGGGCATATAGATAATGTGTTTGATAAATAAAATGAGATCTCAGACAAAGTGAAATCCCAGTAGCCAACTTGCTTTCTATCCTTACTCTGTATTCAAATCTCCTGTAACTTACTCAAGGTATAATAAACTGGTGTTATCTCCTCCATGAATCCTTTATGTCCCTGTCGCAAATCAACCTTTGCATTGTCTGTTTACACCTAGTATAAAGCTTTGTCTAACCTGGTTACTCATAATTTTCAACCCAAATCATAGTTCTATTGAAGGCAAAAATCAAGATATTAGTCTTTCTTTATCCATAGCAATAAGTATGGCTAATGATCATGATCACTTTATGAATTGCTAGGCAATTTTATTAAAATGTTAGGCATCAAGTAATGTTAGGAAAACAAAGTACAACCATATGCTGATTCTTATAACACAACTATAGTCACTTTGCACACCAGGAAACCCACACAGGGTCTTACTGGGTGAGGAAGGGTCTACAAAAGGGGATGCAATGCTGCATTAATATATTTATAAACTAAATAGTTACTTCATAACCATCATCATCTTCACTACCACCACCGCCGCCACTGCCACCACCAAAGATAGGAAGCTTTTACTACAATAAGTGATGTGTGAAATGTCTGTAGTGAGGAGTTTATAATTTAGTATTTTTATTCAGAAAAATGCCAGATTAAATTTTGGCTTAATACTTTAAAAATGTCATTATTGCTGTGATATCAGCCACACACACATACACACGCGCACACACACACATACACACACACTACACACACTCAAAGCAGTCCAGTTATAAGAGAAGATACAATAATCTCAAATGAAGAGCATCATCTTGCTAAATACTTGACCAATAATGACCAAAGCTTTCAGGGTAGTTGGTAACCTGAATAGTCTAAGGAACTCACAATCAGGTAGATGTGTTAAAGACAACATGCTAAAAATCATATGATATACTGGATAGACCCCTGAAATAAAACCAGGATATTAGAGGAAAAATAGAATAAAGTTGAATGAAATGTGAACTATATTTGGTGGCAATAATCTATGATGGTTCATTAATTTTGACAAATGTACCATGCTAATGCAAGGAGTCAATAATAAGAATACTCACCGTGGGGCACATGAGAATTCTCTGCACCGTTTCAAGCTAATTCTGTATACATGGTGTAATTATAATAATAAAATCTTATCCAAGAAACCCAAGGATATCAGTATAAAGCAGTGTTAGTTTATTAAGCATAACAAATGTATGGTACTAATATAATATCTTATCAGTATATAAAACTAGCTATAAAATATATAGGAGCTTTACAGCTTTTGCAGTAATTCTATAAGTAAGCCAGTTTTTAACTTGTGGTTGTACAAATATGTACTTGAAGTAGATTTCCTTCTGTCTTTTTTTTTTTTTTTTTTTTTTTTTTTACCAAAAGACATATACTACTTGGAAATTCCAGATTTTATGTGTACATTATACCTTTCCATTCTTAGGTGAGATGGGAAGAGGGAAAAAAAAACCTCAATGATTCACAAACACTTATATTTCCTCTTGTATAAATCTATAAAATGCTACAGTTCATTGAGGCAGATCACCACGACTGGTTTGATATAGAAACACAGAACACAAGGGCATGAGTCTTTTTACATAAGTGTATGAAGGTCATTTTCTCTTTCAGAATTTCTGGGTTCAACAAGACTGTCTATGCCATATATCCTAGCATTGAAATGGGTGAGCAAGGATTTCAGTTTAGGATGCTCTGAACTGCAGCAATACCAAAGAATTCACTTATCTTTTTCTCTCTCCTTTCTTCCACCTGTGTGTTTGCTACTGTGCTTTGTAAATGGTGTAGCCTTGACATGAGAATCCAGAGGTGGGTTTTCTTATGATGCTTCTCTTTAAGCATAGAGCATGAAGCATATATATCTCCTTTGGACAAGAATTTTTTTCCTCTACATCACAAGCTGCTGTTATAACCTTAGCACCGAAATTTCTCAGTTTATCCTCTTTGTGAGTTTCATGTCTCTGAGAAGTATTTATTTCCTTTAAAACAAGGCCTGAAAAATGCAAAAAATGCAAAAAATGACACCAAGGAATATTATTCACATAACAAATATATATATAATCAATTTGCAATATTTGAAAGCAATCATTTTATGAAAAAGGTTATTTCTCCATTATATCAGGTGTTCCAGTCATCGGCAACATCAAATTCTTTGGATAAATTTTGTTTTTCAATAGTCAACATTATTTGTATTATGGTTTGACAAGATGAGTTTACTATAGATATCTCTGATTTCAATTCCCTTTGAGCACTAAAGATTTGTATGGTGTTTTTGTCCACTCAGTAATTAATGCTTAATGAAATGTAGTAACTAGAAGATAACTGATAGATACAGATGTAGACAGATAGACTGATTGCTAGATAATATGTATTGTTACATATACCTGTACGCAGTAACCTAGTAACTACTGGACTCAACACAAACAATTGAATATATACATCTCATCCTGTTTACTGTGTATGTTGCATTTGAAATACCCATCTCCTCCTTTATCAGAATTCCATCAAGGATCCCATAGCTTCAGGGAAGTGTGTGTGATCCCACGTTATTTTTTTTAATTTTATTTTTTTATTTATTTTTTAAATCTAATTTTTTTTTCAAATTGTAATTTATACTCATTCCCACAGGGGTTATAAAAACAGAAAGGCAGGATGTGGGGAAGGGGATGACACTGGAGTGTGGGTGTTCAGGGGGAATACAGACATCTTTCAGAACAGGGTATCGGCTGGGTAAGGGTTCAGGGGACAGGTTGCTACGGCTCTGCCTATGATTCGCTAGTCCTTATCTAAGTTGGTATTATCTGCCAAGGCTACCTATTTACAAGGTCTGTGACTCCTCAGGCTGGTAAATTGTCACAAAAACAGCCTGTTTACCATAGCTTATAGCCATCTGTTTCAGTGTTTATCCACGGAGACCCAAGACTTGGTGTTAGTATACATGTATGACAGATCTATTGCTGATTTTAGGTCTATGGCTGATTTTAGGCCTTCAGTGTGTAAGCAGGGATGCCCCTGACATCTCCTCCCTTCTCTAAGTATAGAAGGGCTGTGGCGAATCTAATCTTGCGAAGGCGGGGATAGAGGCCTGACCTCCAGTAATTGAAGGGGACTTTGTAGTGGCTCCGGTCCCCCTGTCGTTGTCCAGTGAGGCATGAGGGCCATACCCGTCCCTATGTCTTTTTCCTGGAGAGGGGATACTTTTGACATCAACCCCTATGCAGTCAGGCTTGTCTCTCAGGGAACCCAGAGAGATATTTTTAACTTTTATTTATATTCCCTTGCAGTGCTTAGCCTCTGACAGGTGATCCCATGTTATTTAATAGGATATTTCCCTGAACTTCAGTTATATCAAAGAACTTACTTCTGACCATAATTATTGATTCCCAAACAATCAGCTCTTAAGTTGGATCACTCAGAATGGTTCTTGAGATTTCCATAAGAAGAAGCAGTGAGCCTTAAGTCTTAATTCCAGGCTGGATGTGAATAAGAGAAAGCTTCCCTGTCCCTGGTGACATTCATCTTGGGAAACAGAGCATTGAAAATAAAGGGAACTGGGTTCTTAGTGACATCATTGGACAACTACTATTGTCACTCCTTAAATTACATGAGCTGATAATTATTTGTTTCCACCAGTTTAGATTAGTATAATAGTTTCAACAAAAGTTAAACTAAATAATACAACACTTTTCAGCCAATAACTACAATATTCATAATGATGTTATTGTAGCCTAACTGCCAAGAACCCACATTCTGTAGACAAACTGCCTGGCTTTAAATCCCTGGTCTGTCATTAATTAGCTGTGAAAACAGTGTTAAGTGTTCATCATCTCTGTGCCTCAATTTTCCCTACTGAAAAAGATGGTCAGAATAAAAGGATCTTTCCATAGGTTGGGTGTAAAGTCTGAAAGAGGCATGGGACATAGAATACAGTATCTGATACCAAATGTGTGATCAGTGTTTATTGACAATTTTAAACACTGATTTGATGCTGTCTGACAGTCTCAAAGCATGTTATGTGTAGAATGTGTCTATAAATGATCTGAAACAGTTGTAAAAATTGATTGGCATTTAAATAATAGCCACAATGTAACCTTTATAAAAATGAAGAATATAGGTAAAAAGAAGTAAGTCAATCTTCCTGGGGATCCCCACTCTTTAATTGCCTATGATGATGCATGAATTCTTTTGCAACACATAAGATTATATTGTAGATATTTATATCTTAGGCAACGGTCTAAACTGCTGACTTTTAGCAGCTTGAAGGAATTATAGACTCATTTTTCAGGACATCTTTATTTAAGTTACGTTGGTGTTCACATTTTCTTGATGATAGTACAACATAAAATTAAAATGTAATAAACCCAAATAAGTTGTAAATTTGATTCAGCTGCTTAAATAACTTAATAGCTTCTTTTTATGAACTACAAATATTAACCACCAGGAACAGGCATCACACATCTAAATAAAATGAGCAGGAAAAAATATGGCATACAATTCTGCACACTAGCCTATTTTTCTAGAAACTGGCGGAAATGCTTTTATTTTATTTTATTAGAAAGATCCATTCGGCCCTGCTTAACACACACCAGGAGCATAGTTTAAGAATAATGGCAGGGACCAAACTATGTGGTTAATACAGTCCTTTGCACACAGAGGGCACATAATAAATGCATTTGATTGGATGGCCAAAAGAATCTAGTTTAACATTTATTCTTCATCTAACAACCTTAACTTGCAAAGTACCCACAGAGATGATGTACTTTCAAATATTACACATGGCCCACTGAGTACAATTGTAGTGGTGCCCTTTCATAATATCTTCCATTATAATCTTCTATCAAAGCTGAATGAAATATTAAAGTGAAGTGTGCATGCAGTGATTAGTGATCTAGCCTTTCATTTCCTGAAGATTTGGGAGTGATTTCACTACTTGTATCAATCCATAAGTGGGGGAGGGGTGTAGCTCTTGCTGACTGAAAGAAATCAGAGTACAATATCCTCAAGCATTTTCTGCATGTCCTCTGAATAGGAACAAATCCAAATCATTGTATTTACGGAGGATAATATTTTCATGATGTGCTACATTTAGAGCTCTTGCATTCTGTGCTTAGTGTAATGATAAATGGAAAGCTGTGAGCAATGAGTGAAACATCTTCCATCTGTTTGCTTCTGACTGATGATGCTCAGGCTCATGATAATTGGTGAAACCACTGCCACAGAATGGAGCAGCATTTCCAATAAATTGTGTAGATAATTGCAAACTGAAATTTTGTCTTATGGCAGACAGTTCTGCTTTCAGTTAGTTTTACTAGTTTGGATGGTCAGAGGGAGCTAAAAGAGGTCTGTCTTGATTCAAAATTAATAAGGATCATAATAAATTTGAATTTTTAAATGTCCTCCAAAAGTTGCTTCCCATCAAACCCCACACTGGCAACTTAGAAATGGCCATAAACGGGGAGTAGTAGAACATGTGAGATTGAATTCAGAATACCTAGATTCATAAATTAACTTCAAGCCATAAGTGCAGATTTCAAATGGTTCTAACAATGGAGAGCACAGAAAGGCATTCGTTATAAAAGAGCATTAGGTTTTAAGAAGCATTAACTACTTAGACACTTATTTGATTTCTGTGAGTCTCCACAAAGCAATAAAGTCATGCACTAATACAAATTTATACATTAAAAGTATGGATTCTTAAAATTTGTGTAGCATATATGTTTCACTTTGGGTACGTTTTGGTTGGGTGGTTGATTTATAAAATTTTGCTACAATGCTCCGACCTAATTTGAACTGGGAACAGTTTTGTTCTGGCCATTTAAGTGCTGGCCTAACAAGTATGTAGTACCACATTCAATAACAATTATGTGGTAGAATAATGCAGTGTTGAATGTATCAGGTATAGCCCAAGTCTAATTGGAGTTATATTTCTTTTGATATCTTAACAAAGAAACATGAAACCTTTTAGTTGTAGGGGGCAACTATCTATGTTAATTTAAAGCTATCTACAGAGACAGCATTGGGCAAAATAAATTGCATGAGAATATGAATTACTTCATCAATTTCTAACATATAATATTATGCACATGCCACTAATTATATATTTAATGCATGGCTCAAAGGCATTTATAAAGATTATTTCAGTAACTGATTATAAGTAAAGTATTTATAACAATAGTCTTCAGTAATACAAATGTATTACAATTTTGGGATCATTTTGAAAATTACCAATGCCTAGACTCTATGCAAAATAAATTGTATCATGTAGGAGTTGACATGTTTACATATGTCTTCAGCTTCTCCAACTTAAGTCCTAAACCTCTTGGCCTTCATACAGCATCAAAATTTGTGGCATCTTACTTATGATATCTGTTAAGCTCTTACTGTACTATGGTGAATTAGACATAGAGTTTGTCTTTAAGATACTTTACTTCCAGCTATGGAGCATTGTTAGATACAAATAAAATGCATCAATGAATTTCACACTACTCGGGTGCAGCATTCATGTGCATAACAGGCTCCTTCCAACAACTCTTCCAGGATGGGAGTTCTGTTGAAAACATTCTCTTATCTCTAGCCTGTTCCTATTTTCCACACATTAGACTAAGTAAGTGATTTCATTATACAACCACGTCAGGTATCATTCCTGGTCAAACACAAATATTTTCTTTGTATGAAACATCATGCCTAAATACAAACATGGCTAAAGTAAAATAGCCAGATGTTGCAGAAATGGTTTTTTCTTGCTGTGTAAGAGAAAGCCTTCCATCCTTCCAAAAAGGTTCTAAGTCAGACTGCCATTAAAGGACATAAAATATCCCATCCTACATGGAATCTCCTTAAGCTTCAAGAATTCCCTGAAACTAGACAGAATCAATAGTCCTCTCCATCTCCAAGCATATACAAACAGTAGGGACTGATGAAAGAGACTCTCAGACAAGCTGAACTGCTACAGAAATAATGAGAAGACCATTAGAGATCAGAAGCACAATCTGGAAGAAACTCAGACTACCTGCATTGCCTAAAAGAGACTGTCTCCAATCTGCTGTGCCTCCTGCATATTGTTCAGTACATTCCAGGTCTCCAAATCTGATGATCTGATACCCATGCTAGAACAAGCTTTTAGTGATGCTGATATCTCTGTGTCCTTTCTGCTCCTGTGACTCTCCACATATATTCCTATAGGAAAACCCAGTATAACTACTGGTTCACTCGGTTAGACTTAGGTGGTACATTACTTTGGTATGTCATCTGTTTCCCCATCTGAGATGAGTAGCTTTTACTCACATCTCCCCGAGAATGGTGATAACCATCAGTATGAGTGCAATGTATACTTTAAAACAGCTAACAGCTCATGCTGTTCCCCTCACTGATGTGGGGCAAGGGGAACACTTCCTGGTTGTTGGTGTGAGTGAAACTTGTATAGCTATGTTGGAAATCAATGTGACAATTTCTCATAAAATTGGGAACCAGTCTGTCTAAAGACCCAACTATACCACTCTTGCGCCTATATCCAAAGGACACTCCACCATACGACAAGGACACTTGATCAACTATGTTTAGAGCATCTTTATTCATAATAGTCAGTAACTAGGAACCACCTACATGTTCCTCAACCAAAGAATGGATAAAAATATGTAGTACATTTGCACAGTGGCGTATCACTTCAGTATTTGAAAACAATGGCATCATGAAATTTGCCAGCAACTGGATGGGACTAGAAAAGATTATCCTGAGTGAGGTAACCCAGACCCAGAAAAACAAACATGGTATGTATTCGCTTATAAGTGGATACTAGCCATAAAGTAAAGGATAACCATGCTACAATCTACTGATCTAAAGAAGGAAGACTCTGGGGCTGGTCTGGTCTGAGGAGTGACTCTCACTAAGAAGGGGAAACAGAAAAGACATGTCAGGTAAATTGGGACAGGAAGTTATGTGGGGTTGGGAGTTGGGATGGGGATTAGAACAGGAAGGATGAGGTATGGGGAGGATGGGGAAACAGAGTACTGGGAGAGGCAACTGTAATCAGGAGGGATTATCTCTGAACAAACTGGAAACTTAGGGCAATGCAAACTCCCAGGAATCTATGAGGGTGACCCTAGTCAAGACTCCTAGCAATATGAGATAACCAGTCAAGTATTCGAGTGGAGGGATTGGGAAACTAACCCAGCCGTAACCCTTCAAACTACAATTTATCCTGCCTACAAGATATGCTAAGGCAAAGGTAAACAGTAGGAATGATCAACCAATGACTGGTCCATCTTGAAATGCCTTGAGAGGGAGCTCACCACTGACAACATTCAGAGGACCAGAAGATAGACACTGAATAGCTCAGATACCAACAATAGAGCTAAACACTAATGACAAAAAAAGTTAATGAAATGATTCCTTTTTTTAAAAGAAAAATTATTTTACAAATTTTATTGCATGTAAGTAAATTAAAATTAAAACATGCAAATAAAAAAAATCACACATCCAAATCCAGTAAACCCAAAGTCTCTACAAGTGAATGAACTTCTTTCTGTTGTTGTTTTGGTTTTTAGAGACAGGATTTATCTGTGTAGACCTAGCTGTCCTGGAATTCACTCTACTGACCAATCTGGCCTTGAACTCACAGAGATCCACCTGTCTCTGATGAAGCTTAATCTTGAAAAGACTTGAGGCCCCAGAGTAGGCTGAGGTCTGGTGCATGTGGGGTGGGGGTAGTAACCTCTCAAAGGAAAGGAGGAGGAGGAATGGCATGAGGAACTGTGAGAGGGGAAACCGAGTGGGACAATGACTGGAATATAAAGAAATAAAATAACTTTAAAACAAAAAGAATAGGAGGTAACTAGTCTTACTGCAACTTGATATGCCGTAGCTGGTTGATAATCATCAAGACCTTTTCTGAAGAGAAAGGAGGAGGAGAGGATGGGGGAGAAGTAGAGGTGGCGGTAAGGACTTGGAGGAGAGGAGGGAGGGGAAAGTAAAGTCAGGATGTAAAACAAATAAAGCTCAGGTGCCCCATTTTTGCAATTCCCACCTGGAATACATTTTCCTAATCCACCCATCATCTTATCTTAATAAATGTCTACTTAGTGCTTCACTCTCCTTAATCAATCCTCTAATACCCCCTCCTCCAACTTCTGCTCCTCAATTCTCTATGCAGGAATTGACAGCAGAAAAGAAGCAGCTAAATTCCCATCACCAAATATATCAGTCAAGTTTCATCTGTGCTTCATTATTCTAGCTATCCTCAAAGTCAATGTCAACATCATGATTTATGTACCAGTGGTGTCTTCACCTACTTATGTCTAGGGATGTGCTGGTAATATTATCTCATTTATTACTTTCTTGATAATCAGAATTCCAAAGCAAAATATAAACATAAATGTGTCACAAAATATTTAATTTTCACTATATTCTAGTTTATATTATATAATAATTATATGAATATTAAATTTCCTAGTTTGGGCCCTTATATCATGGTTCTACAAAAGAATGACCTTAATATTTGAATATATGTATTAATTATTAAGAAATGGGAAATATTAGCTCCAGCTAATATTCAGTTGATTATGGAAAATGTATATTAGATAGAGGAGGGCAATTGATAGTAAGTGGAATGAAAGAGCTGAGAATTGATAGGTTAAGCAGAAGCTGTTGTATGTCTAGTTTCTCCAGAATTGCAGATCCAATAGGGTGTGGAGAAATAAATTAAAAAGACATTGACATATCATTATCAAAGTTATGAGGAGTTTAGTAACTTGAGAAACCTTTGTTGTTAAAACTGTCTTACTTTCCTAAAAGTTTTAATTTATTTAATAAAATAAAATTCCATTTTATAAATATGTATAAGGTGCCCATCAATAAATGAGTGTTACTTAAATGTGAAATTTTATTTCAAATAGCTGGTTTTATGCAAACAATTTACCAGTGCTTCATTTTCCAGTCTTTGACATTAGACAGATAGGATGACTCCTTCCCAACCCTTCATAGTCCTGGACTCTGAATAACCACACACCAGGAACCTGTACCCTCTTGCTCTTGTGAGAGTTGATCTGGACATGCTCTGATGAAGACTTATGGAAAAAGTTTACTTAAAATGACTGGTCCAACAGAAAAAGTTGTTTTGCTAATTTTCTTGGTTAAAGTTAGTGTTGATGGACACTGTTCTGCAGCATTTTTAATTATAAACAGTAATTACTACTGTCACTGAGACTTGTATGTAATGGGGAGCTTTAATGAAGAGATCTGAAATTGTATTCAATGAAAACATGTAATTTTTCAATAATCAACACTGTAGACAAATGAGTAGAAAAAACTGCAGGGTGAACTCACAGACAGAGGAAGATAAAGCACACATACTTTCTCTTTCAAAACTCAGCCAAGTACTTCAACATGTATAGAATATAACATGTAGATTTAAAAAAAAGTTTTTTAAAATTATTTTTGTAAGAGTGGGAGATTGGAGAGAGAATAAAACTATGAGAGGAGAAGGAATGCAAGATGAATATATTTTTTTAAATGAAGAAGAGCCATAAAAGGGGAAAGGAAAAGAAGTAGAAATATTTACCTGGCTCTTATTTATATTCTTATTTTAAATTATGTGCATATGTGGTGTGCGTGTGTGTGTCTGTTGAAGAGTGTATGTACATGTGAAAGATGGTGCTCTCAGAGGCCAGGAGAGAGCATTGTATTCCCCAGAGCTGTAATTACAAGGAGTTTCAGTCCCCTTCTGGTAGGTGTTTGGGATTGAACTCCTGACCTTTTCAAGAGCAGTATATACTCTTAACTGTTGAGCCGTCTCTTCAGTCCCTAATTCTTTGTTTTATGTATTGAGCTAGAGGAATTCACAGTAATAAGACTTGATCATTTAAAAATAACAGAAATGACAAAAACCTGTTACTAACTAACTCAATCCTCTTGACCTCTGTAGTTTCTTTGGCTAATTCTATGACATTGATGGGCATCATAGATAGTTGTGGCTGCATTTGAATAACACTTCAGATCTAATTTCACATTCCTCTTCAAAACAGAGTAAAGAGTTAAAATAGATATTTCAAGGTTTCCCCTCAATCGGACTTTCAAAGGTAGATATTTGAAAGCTATTAGGACTGAACAAAATGCTCCTCTTTCAAACATTATTCTTACAGTGAGAGTTGCTGTTAAAAATTAAAGGAAAAAAAAGAGGTCATCTTTTTAACCATGCATTTCTAATAGACCCAAAGCCAAAATAAATCACACTAAATTATGAAAGTACATGGCCTCCATGCAAGTATTATACAGAATACTAAAGTACTATAAGGTCCTTCCTGTGATCTATTTAGCATTGTAGCCTGAATTTTTTTTTAAAAAAAAATGTATTTAATTTTAGATTGCATATACCACCTTTTAAATTTTCTAAGATGATAAATCCTTTTAAGCTACAGGATGCCTTTACCTTGTATTTCTTAAAAGTTGCTGATTACCAGTTTTTTATTCTTTTGTATAAAATGGCACAGATGCAATTAACTGCTAGTATCTGGAGCTTTTGGCTATAATGGACAAAACACTGTCCTTCCCTTAAAAGCCAGTCCTTCAACACTGTCTCACTTCATATGTGAAAAAACTAATCCACAAAAAAGTTTTGAGTTCACTCACTAATAAGACAGTGAATTCAAGGAGGGAAAAAAAAAAGAGTTGGTAAGAGAGAAATCTTCCCATACTTGTTTTCAGGGCTGATTCAGATAACCACATCCTATGCTCCATGCAGTTTGCAGACAGGTGCACTGCTTTGCTGAAAAGCCCTTTCCATAATCAAACAGGTGCCAAATTGAGCAGCATGTTCAGTATAATATGAGTGCACTGCCATCTTAAATCACTTGGTATTCTTAAACAGAGACCTCCCTCGCCAACAGAGAATCTCACGGACCTTCTCTGTACCTGCTCACTGAAGATGCCATCACCACCTTTGTGGAGAATATTGCTGCATCTGCTAAGAATAAAAGAAAAAGCAGACAATGATAGCTTGATTTCATAACTGAGGCTTGTTAAGTTAAAGACAAAATTCCAGTGTGAATGCTAGTTGAAGTCTGATTGAGTGGAAAAGATCAACAATAACAAAAACAAAAAGCCAGAATGAAGTTAATATATACCACCCAGTGACTAACTGTATTCCTCTGTGAGGTCAGGGAGAATGAAGGGTGGGTAGCACTGAGCTCCAGCATTTTTACCTTCTTTATAATGCTCTCAAAGTTTCACGTGACTTTTATTTGAGTTTTTACATTTGATGTGACCTTTTAGATGCTATTCAGATCCAATCTGTGTTTCCCATACAAAATATTACCCATCTGCTCATATTTACCACAGCTATTTCATAATTCCCTTAAATCAGCTTTCCAAAGTCAATGTGGATGTAGTTCCTTCATTTTGACTTCCTTTGCCACTTACCACAATTTTAAAATCATGAAAGTAAATTTTGTCCTGTGTGCCACATTGGTAGGGCTGCAAATGCAGTGAAATACTTAGACCCTATATTTTACTACGGACTTTCTCTCAGGATCATGCCCCTGAGAGGCTGGCACCTGCACAACTCTGAGAGTGTCTCCATGCTTAGTAAAACCCTAGAATTTAGTATAGACTTTAACTAGTTCCATGTGTTCATGAATTGATACCTTTGGGTGCCAATATAAGCTACTTTTCTGATGTATGTTATTTCTAATTATTTATCTTCTCAAGTACAACTGTTAAAACTTAGCTGCACAAATACATTTATTTGAGAACATTGGCAAAAACTAAGGCAGTAGGTATTTGAGATTCTTATCTACTAATGAAATAAAGATTCATTGGGGGGATTTCCTAACATTTGCCATCATCATGGTTGGGGGATATAGGCATATGGTATTATTTTATTAATATGGAAATATAATAAAAAAGTTTCATTATATAAATCTATAAGTTAAGCATAAATTCTAAAAATAAACACAAGTAACTTTGATAGATCATCATATAAATTTAACAATAAATTAGTCAGAGCTATAGTAATAACACTAGAAATTCCAGAAAGAAGTACTGATGGAAATACAGATTTTATATATACATATTCATATATGTTTATGAATATACAGACACAAGCTCATGGAAAGAAGGCTTTATGACTATATAAGTGAAGTCACAAAGAGGACAAAGCCAAATGAAACAACAAGAAATATTTCAAATTTATATAATATAAATTTTCTAAACAGAAGAAATGTCTACTACCTCAAGATTGCTACAAGGCCTTTAACAAAATCCAACAATCCATCATAATAAGAGTTCTGCACTGATAAAGGGCACAATGGACATACCTAAACATAGTAAAGACAATCTACAAGAAGCCTATAGCTACCATCAAATTAAATAAGAAGAAATTCAAACAAATTTACTAAAATCAGGAACAGGAAAAAGTTGTATACTATCTCCATATCTATTTAATAAGACTAGTAAATGAGATCAAGGGGATATAAATTAGAAAGGAAGAAATTCAAAGCATTTTTATTTTAATATGATAGTATATATTTTAAAAATGCGTCCTGAGAACTCCTATAGCTAATAAACCCTTAGTGAAGTGGTTGGATACAAGAAAGAAATCAGAGAAGCAGCAACTTTCACAATAGCAATAATGGAAGTATCCTGGGGTAACTCTAACCAAGGAAGTAAAAGACTTGTGTGATGAAAACTTCAACTCTTTGAAGAAAGAAACTGAGGAATGTATCAGAAGATGGAATGGCATTGCACACTTATATGAATTGGTGGGATTAACATAAAAAAATGGTCATCGTACCAAAAGCAATCTACAGATTCAATATAATCCCCAGCAAAATACTAACATGATTCTTTACAGACCCTGAAATTTCAATCCTCAACTTTGTATGAAAAATAAACAATCAAACAAACAAAAACTTCAAAACAAACAAATAAAAAACCTAGGATAGCTAAAATAATACTGAATAATAAGAATAATGCTGGAGGCCCCACTTCTCCTGATTTCAAGTTACTTTACAGAGCTATAGTAATAAAAATATCATGATACTGGCATAAAAACAGACACATTGATCAATGGAATCAAACTGAAGCGCCAGACAGAAATCCACACATCTGTGGACACCTGATTTTTGACAAAAAGCTAGAAATACCCTAGAAAAAGACAGCATCTTCAACAAATGGTACTGGTCAAACTGCATATATGCAGGTAGAAGGGTACAAATAGATCCATATTTAACACCTTATACAAATCTCAAGCGCAAGTTGATCAAAGACATCAACATAAAAGCAAATACATTAAACTTGATAAAAGAAAAAGTGGGGAAAAGCCTTGAATTTATTGGTACATTAATCAATGTTCTGTAGAGATCACCACAACTGCAGAGACTAAGATCAACAATTAATAAATGGGACCTCATGAAACTGAAAAGGGTTTACAAAGCAAAGGATACTGTCAATCAGACAAAGCATTAGCCTAGAGATTGGAATTATTTTTACCAACTCTGCAGTAGAGGGTTAATATCCAAAATATATAAAGAGCTCAAGAAACTAGATAGTAACAACAACAACAAAAAATAAAACCAAATAACTCAATTAAAACTTGGGGAACAGACCTAAACAAAATTCTCAGTAAAGAAATATCAAATAGTTGAGATAACCTTAAATGTTCAACATCCTTAGCAATCAGTTAAATGCAAATCAAAACAAATTTGGGATTTCATCTTATGGTTGTCAGAATAGCAAGATCAAATCCATAAGTGACAGCTCATGATGGAAAGGATGTGAAACAAGGGAAGGAACCCTCCATTGCTTGTGGGAGTGCAAACTTGTATTTTATACATGTATCAGATGAACATATGCACATAACAAATATACTGTAAGCAATATCTTATTGGATATGATACAAAGACAATAACCATAAAGGAAAACTGATTTTGGACTTATTAAAAACTACCAATCATCAAATATATCACATTAAGAAAATAAAACACTAAACCTCCAAGTAAGTAATAAACTGGGTAAGTACTCACTACTAACAAAGCTTGAGTATTTTATATATATATATATATATATATATATATATATATATATATATAACATATAACATACTTATATATTATGTAAATATAGTATATTATATTTATATATTAAATATAAATCTAAATATATATTATATATATATATGTGTGTGTGTGTGTGTGTAATATATACATATATTACAGTAATGTGAACGTGAATATGAATGTGTTTAAATCTAAAGGTGTTTAGACCAAATTGAATCACAAGAAGAAAAGCAAAAAATGATCAAATTTGAAATGTGAAAAATCCAAGATATTTCACAGAAGACATCTTAAGAATCAACATGCATAACCAAATGCCTGCCACATCCTGAGTCACCAAGGAAACAAAAATTAAAGTCAAATTAGTATAGTAGTACACTGTGGTGGTTTGAATGGAACTAGCCCTCACAGATTCATGTTTGAATATTTGGCCTGAAGTTGAACTGTTTGGGAAGGATTGAGTGTAATCTTGTTGGAGAAGATATGTCACTGGGTATGGGCTTTGAGGACTCAGCTCTAGTTTCTTGCTCTCTGTCTCTTGCTTGTGCATCAAAATGTAAGTCCATGGTTTTAAAAGGTTTATTGTCATGGTGGAAAGCTGTACCCTCATACCTCCAGGGTGGGCCTTTGTCTAAATACTGTTTGTAAGGAGGAGGGTCTGGGAAAGAATGCTTAATTGGCTATGCCCTCTGGCCTTTAGGTATCTCATTAATATGGAGATTTCTTGAGGCTGAGGCCTGTAGTCACGCCCTCTACTTGTGCTAGGTGACACAAACCTCTCTTTGGGAGGGGCTGAAGGGGCATTGCCTTATGTGACTGAAAGGTGTGGATCAATGGAGGGTTCTGGCTGTGTGTCAGGAGTCTGGAGTCTGGGAGTGTGGTGAAATGTATGTCATCCCTTTCAGGGTCTCCAGCCATCTCTAGCCAGTGCTCCACCAGAAACCAAGCTATGCTTTCACGATCCCACAATTTGAATAGGATAAAGAGCATCAATCCATTCTTCCAAATGCCTATCTAAATCCTCTGGAATATTCAACATGAACAGGCTGGCAAGCAAGGAGGGTTAGATTCTGCACAGAGACTTATCAACCTAAGATGGAAGTGCATTGCTTTGATAATACATATTCCATGACAGATAAGGAAGGCATTCTTGTCATAATGATCTAAGACAGGCTCAGTCTTGTTAATGAAGTAAAAAAGGAGGAGAGGCAGAGAGCCTTTGGGCCTGCTTGGCAAGAATCTGACATGGGCCAAGGACAAGGAAGTAGGCTTCAGGTAGGAATCTGACATTAGGCTAGAACAAAAAGGTAATTTCAGGTAGGAATCTAAATCTTAGGCTATAACAAAGAAGCAATTTCAGGCAGGAATCTAAATATTTGGCTAGAACAAAGAAGTAGTTTTAGACAGGAATCTAAATTTTAGTCTAGAACAAGGAAGTAGGCTTCAGAGAGGAAAATAACCTTGGGATAGGATAGGGAAGTAGGCGCAGATACTCTGGTCATCCTGATAAGCCCTTAGCAACAACGATCATGGGAGTGTTCACATAATTGGGTTTAATGCCTTGCTTTTTTTTATGACTATTTGTATTTATTGTTTTGCTTGTTCCTTGACTATTTGCATCTATTGTATTGTTAGACCCTCAACCTATAACTGACCTTAATACATGCATGTAATCAAAATGGTATAAAAGCATAAAGGAGGAGGGGGGATCGGATAGAGGGTTCTAGAGAGAGAAAATGGGGGAAAGGGGATGACATCAGTATTATAAATAAATAAAATATCCAATAAAAAAAGAAAATGGAGAGAAAAAAGAAATACACAATTGTACTATTTATTTTCTCATGAACCAATAGGGTGTTTTTATTTTAAGCAACAGAAAATTATGTTAAATGTACACCTTGTGAGAGATATTTAATCTTATTAACCAGTAAGAAAATGTGTTTTCTCATATAAAAATATAGTGTGAAAGAAATTTCTAATTATTTCTTCTCTTTTTTGCTTGCAACAAAATGTGCTAATGGGAGGGGTGTACATTAACAGACCTTTTCTCTACTTGGACTTGGGGAAGATTCACAGACTGTGTACCTTGTAAATGAGTATTGTCACAAATAACTTAATCTGCTTAGATTTATAGGTGACTCATTTTTGTAAGATTTATTACATAAAATGTAAAACACTTGGCGCCATGACACACACTCTTGAATTTTTACATTTATATTTTAAAGCTAACTTGGGATTCTTTTATTTTCTTTTACAGGCATTTTGTTTTATCACTACAGTAGAATAATTTACTTAAATGAACAATATCCTGCAAGGAGATCTACCTACTCCAGACTGAATTACTGTGAATATGTTCTATCTAAAGAATACACAAAAATAAATACAACATGAATGAGGAGGCGAAAAAGGTAAGAGAGTTGGAAGAGAAATAGGAAGAAGAGGTGGAAAGAGGAAATGAGTAGAGGAAGAGGGAGAAAGGAGAGAAAGGGCAAAGAGGAGGGAAGTAGGGAGGAAAGAAAGAATAAAAGAAGGAATTCTTTTGAAGGACAAGCCAACTCTATTCATTGACTATCTACTTTGCAAATGTCTGCTAACCTACAACCTGTCTTCTAAAGAGTCTTTCCTCCCTAAGTCTGAATGACCAAACTCAGTTCCATGTCTTATGTTTACAGATGTTTTGACCAATCTTTTCCCTAGTACCAGTATTGTATTTTGTCTTGGTACTTCCAAATCTATGACTATGCTCAAAGGGAATCTCTACTTGGATAGAAAGTGTCATCACACACTCGACACATTTTGTTTACGTTGACATTGAAAAGTACCACTTTTCCTGCCTAATCAATTGACCATGCTTTGTGTCCTGGTTTACAGAGATATGTCTACGTTATGAAAAGTATACTGAATTGTAAACATGTTCATTGTCATTTCTGTCATGACATTCAAATAATAAATATTATTATCCTTTCCACAACATCAGTGTTGTCACCACTCCTTCTCCTAAGGTATTTGTTGTGACACATTTTGAAGAAACAATTGTTTCATTCTTATGCTGATACTTCTATTATTGTAACTGCAGGGTACACGAACTTTAAATGCTGCTCAAAGTCACTGTGGGTAGAAGATAGAGACCAATGACTTTTTAATTCAGAATAGATAGGTTAAAATATGGACAAAATAATATTTTAATAGAGATATCTATGCCTGTACATATGTTTTAATATTTATGTGATATAAAGGAGATAAATGAAACTAATGATGCTTTCTAATAAGATACCAATGAAAGGGACCAGATTATTTCATCTGTTACTAGGTCATCCCTACCTCTGATAGTAAAAGACATTTTCTTTATTAAAATAGAAAATTTCCAGACTAGAAGACTCTGAAGGTTACTTTTATAGTGTTTTGCTTTCAGATTTAGTTATTTGTTCCTGTGGGAGTGGTGTCTACTTGTTGGATGGACTTCTGAAGGCCAAAGACTGAACATAAAATATTCACAGCACAGTGATCTAACCCTGAGTTACATACCCATTCTTTGTAGGTTGTTTTAAATGGAGAATTTTGTCAGTCTCCAGTTGCCTTTTTTTAGGCCATGGTTATGTTCTTTGCTTCTGCTTTACCAGATGGTATAATATCTTTATATATTTGATTTCGTAAATTATAGCAAGAAAATTCTGAACTAATGGATGAAAAGAGATTTTGGTATCTCTGTAATTAAAAGATATGGGGTACTGTAAGATCAGATTTTTTTCTAAGGGACATTACCCCTTGAGCCAAAATAGATTTAGAGGATCGAAATCTTGTCAAAACAATATTTATTAAATTATAAAAATATACTAGAAAATAACTAAAAAGTGATGTCTTTTCTCAAAACACACACAAAACATGTATATATATGTATATGTATATGTATATGTATATGTATATGTATATGTATATGTATATGATCCATTCCAGGCTAATTTTTCTCGAAAGAATACATTAAGAATACATTGTGACTTTATTCTATATAAAAATAGTTAATATTAGGTTAGAATGGCTGAGCAATCAAGGAGCTGCCAAGGTGCTAGATTCAGAAACACTAAAGATCATTATACACAGAGGTTATCTTACAATTTTACAAAAATACTTGAAATAAGTTAAAATTCTAAGAACTATTAAGAAAACCTAGAGGAAACAAAAAAATCCCAGAACCAACATAAAATGTCACCTTTCAAAGTGATTTTTCCCTAGGATATTTCATGGTCAAAGTTCAAGTAAGAATTTTTTGATATGATGAAGCTACAGAGAAGCAAAATGAACTTGGAATTGGATTGAAACTCACAAGTGTTAGGTATTATATGATGAAAATTTATACTCAGAATTCATACTGTAATTCAGCAAATAATGTAATAGGGTCTACTGTATACCAATACTGACCTTATAATGGACTGGATATATATATATATATGTGTGTGTGTGTGTGTGTGTGTGTGTGTGTGTGTGTCAGATAGTAAACTAGTATGATTAATAGATTGTTTGTAGATAGATAACAGATAGATGGATGCATAGATAGATAGATAGATACATACATACATACATACATATATTCATACATGTATACATATATACATGATAAATATGTATATCCTGTTATACATTTCATGCTATCTTAAAACCTGGAGAGGAGAGTTGATAGAGAAGATCACAGATGAGCTGAGACATGAAGAAACAACAATATTGTCCCAGGTAGACAAGGGTAAAGGAGAGTGTTCAAAGAAGGAAAGCATTCACACAAAGGTATAGAAGTGATTAAGAGAACGATAGCTTTAAGAAAACGAGAAAACTTATTCAAGCTGAAGTACAGAATGCATGAATTGGATCCTTGATGCAGGAGGTGTTGATGAGAGGCCAGTCCTCAGAAACAGCACACTGAACTTCTGAAACAATGAGGGGAAGCTCTGGGAGATTCTTAGGGGAAGTGTGAATTTTGGTCTAGAGTGTAAAGTTTAGGGCCTTTAAAGACACTTAGAAGATATACATCTTGGCATGCCTATGAGGATATCTCTAGATGGAACTAATTGCAGTTTAGAAAGATCAAACTTCAAACGGTTTTCAATATATGGCCCAGTTATGCAGGGGTCCAAGGCAAAAGCTATGTGCACCTACTTACCTTCCCTTCTTCCTGAGTCAGTAGGTATTGCTTCAAACACATACTCCACTGACACAATACTCAAATCTCTTCATGTTTCCAACACGGACTCAATGCCAGCAACCCTGAAGGAGTTTTCCAGGAATTCAGTACTGGATAGGGACTACCGAGGCTTCCGAGTTCATGGACTGAACAACTACTAGTTTCTCTGCTTCTCCAGTACACAGGTAACCATTGTTTGACTACCAACCTTCTATTTTTTTAGCCAATTTCATAAATACATTTTTATTTTAAAGTTTCTTTTAGTTTTGTTCTTCCAGAGAACATTTATTAATAGAGGAAGAAATGAGTTTTCCACAATGGAATTGCAATCCTTTCTGTGAAAATAAATTGGCATGGAGGTGGACTGAGAGGTAAAATTAGCTCCAGTCCGAAATTATAAAATCCTGACTTAATGAATAGATATATAGTTCAGTTGATAGAGGGCTCGCCTAGCATACAGGAAGCCTAGGCTTTGATTCTGGGCACCTCATAACTGAATGTATGATTCATAGCGATAAACTAAGCATCCAGAAAGAATATGCCTCCAAGAATATGAAGATCCAAGTCAGTTTTGGATAGTCTGAAAGCAATCTAGTCTGTCTGAAAAAGTGTCAAAAAACAAGTGCAAATATAAACAAAATCCTGGCATGGTATATTAGAACATGGAAGAGATAGGCATAAATTGTAAACGTGTCCAAAGATATAAATAAGTACTATGTTATGTTCAACTGGGTATGTCAACTCTCATTAGCCTTGCATTCTGACCTCAAAATCATGATCAGTGTTTCAAGTTTGAACACAGTTAGTGTACACACAGAAGATAAACTACTTTACATACTATTGCTTTACACTTTCTGTCTATAATAAAATGTCTACAATGAAAACCAGTAAACAACTAAATATTTAGCTGAAATGTACCAGAGAGACTCAAATTTATGCTTTAGATATGGAAGATATCAGCAGAGTTTAAAGAACTGGGTAAGATTTCTAAGGAATGATTCAATTTCTCAGTGTACTAAAGCCTTCATGTGTGACTGGTTTCTTGAACAAAAAAATGATCATATATCTGAATTTCTTGGACTGGATATGGTCATCCAATGAAGACATGATTAATCTATTAAGACCCTGGGAAGTTTCAATGGATGGTGAAAAGAAAGAAAGCAAGATTCCAACCTTTTTAGAGTAAGATGAAAGTAGGATGTTTATTAGGACTTAAAAGAAAGAAGGAGGTAAGAATGGCTACTTGTTTGCAAAGTTTGGCTGTGAAGAGGAGAGAGACCAGTGGCTACATCACCTTACTGAAAAGTTGCACCTATTGACAAATTATTTGTTTTTATGACAAAATAACCAGACAGCCAAGAAGAAATTCCACCACTGCTCCCCAATAGACGCAAGGAAAAGTAGGGCTAAAGTACAAAGATCCTTTAGGGTACTTCACAGTGTTGTCATGGCCAGTGATTAAAGTCAATAGGAAGCTACAACACCCCAATCCAGGAATGCTGATAAACAGCTCAGATCCTTCAGGAATGAAATTAAGGGCCACATCTGGAAAAGAACCAATAACTGCTGGGGTGTTTGCTGACAGTGAAGAAAGTACAGAGTGTTTAGTATATAACATAAAACTAAGACCACAGGACCAGTTATTATAACTGAAAGTTTCCCAGGTAAAGTTAAAGGGGAACATGACCTAGATTGTCTTTATATGTAAGATGTTTATAGAAAGTGTTGTCAATGTTCTAGACAGACAGAGAGCAGCATGACAGGGGTTCTTGGAGAATGCAGGCCCACGGTGGGAATCTCTTCATATAGATTTCAAAGGAAAGGCAGTGGCTTGGATTTATGCTGGGTAGTCTACAGGAATCGGGGTGTGTACTTGTGGCCTGGATGCTTCGGATTCCTGACTAGAGGGGAGAGGGGTGCTTGAATCCTGGATGTGGAAACAATCAGATGTTAGGATAGGACGAACAAAATTCTAGAAAAGCGAGTTGATGTCTATCACAGAATAGTGTGACTCAGGCTAACAGAAACCAGTATTGTAATCGGGAGGAGTATTAGTGTCCTATTTTGTTTAAAAATATTTCCCACATTGGAAGAATGGATACAGAAAATGTGGTTCATTTACACAATGGAATACTATTCAGCTATTAAGAATAAGAACATCATGAGTTTTGTAGGCAAAAGGATGAAACTAGAAAGTATCATCCTGAGTGAGGTAACCCAGACCCAAAAGGACATGCATGCTATGTACTCTGTGCTATAGAGTGTATGCTATGTACACTAATAAGTGTATATTAGCCAAAAAAGTACAGAATACCCAGGATACAGAACTCAAGAAGGTTAACAAGTCAAAGGCCCCAAGAGAGGAGGCCTCAATCCAACTTCAGAGGAAGAAGAAAGCAATCATGAGGGAGGTGGGTGGTGGGTGTGGTGGGGAGGGAGAGGCACCTGGGTAGGTAAGGAGACAGGGAGGGGAAGATTGAAACACGATCAGATATTGGGGGGGGGAGGGGGCAGGACTGAAGCCCTGAGGGCCAACAGAAAAAATGGAAACAGGCAACCTTGAGATGCAGGAGGTAGGGGGACCCTCTAGAATGTACAAGAGACTGGGAGGTGAGAGACTCTCAGGACTCAAAGGGAGAGACCTTAGATGAAATGCCCTACAGTGGGGAGAGGGAATTAGTAAAGCCCACTTCCAGTAGAAACACAGGGCATCAAGTGGAGGGATGGGGTTGCCATCCCATAGTCAAAAATTCTGACCTGAATTGTTCCTGTCTGAAAGAACTACAGGATCAAAAGTGGAGAAGCACTTGAGAGAAAGGAGGTCCAGTGACAGGCCCAAATTGGGATCCAGCTCAGGGGGAAGCCCCAAAGCCTGACACTATTACTGAGTTTATGGTGTGCTTACAAATAGGAGCCTAGCATGACTGCCCCCCGAAAGGCCCAACAAGCAGCTAAAAGAGTCAGATGCAGATATTTACACCCAACCAATGGACAGAAGCTGCTGACACCTGTGGTTGAATTAGGGGAAAACTGGAAGACACTGAGGAGGAGGGCGACCCTATATGAATGCCAGCAAGTCTCAACTAACCTGGACCGACAAAATTGCTCTGACACTGAGCCACCAACCAGGCAGCATATACCAGTTGATACGAGGCTCCCAACACATACACAGCAGAGGGCTGCCCGGTCTTGACTCAGTGAGGGAAGATGCACCT
>NW_021604636.1:3671558-3674058 GCF_004785775.1 Grammomys surdaster | reverse complement strand
TCTTTATAAATCCTCAGTATTTGAATATCTGAAAGGACACTTCTATGTGCACATAGTTTGTACTTTTCTTGTGTAAAGTTTTCACCATTTGGCAGGAATATTTTCAACTTTGAATGCTACTACATTTATCAAACTTGTATAAATCGTTCTAATGTGGGGAGGGATTCATTGACCTGCTTCCCATGATTGCACTGGACCAGGCTGAACAGCACTTAGTGGACTTGGATGTGTCTACCGCTTCTGGCTAGCTCTTCAAAGCAGGAAGCACTATACACACAACACTGTGTGCCCTTCAGATAATCAACTGTCATCCTGAGAATGACAACAGTCTCTCCAGATGGAACAAAATCTTAAACTAATAGAAGGAACCAGGTGTTCTTTGTCAGGATCCATGTCAGGTGGCTGGATAACCTGTTGCAAAAAGACTTCAAGTAGAAATACTTTGAGTTCTTGACAAAATGAGCAGAGTCAGGCATGCTTCTGTAAAGTCAGATATGTAGTTTGGATAGATCACTTGGTTTTCTGTACTATTTCATTTTTTTCCTCCCTTCCAGTGCCTTTAAGAGCAGAACAAAGCTAGACACAGAAAAGCATATACACTTGTGATGACTGTCAATGTGCCTTATCCTTTGAGGACAAAGTTGCATGAACCTCCACCTAATTGATACTAAGGCATATCTAATCTTAGTGCAAACGAATTCAAGTTCTAATTAGGATTGTGTGTCATATGACCCAAGCTTGAATTTGACTGTGTTATTTTCTTTTTACCTGTATACCCACGAAAGTCTTTTCTGCAGAAACTAGGCTTGCCCTAAAGAAGAACATTGGAGCCATAGTAAGACTATTTTGATTTACAGGATTTTAAATTGTAGCCAGCAGTGGGCAAGTGTTAGGTCAAGTGACAGATGCACACAAAGTACTTCTAGTCTGTCAATTTCCTTTTCACTTTTTATTTATTTAACATATAAGTACATCACATTGGCCTTCATCTGCTCCCTCCTTCCCCGTGCATGTCTATCCCCAACTCCCTTCCAAATTCACAAAATCTTCTTCTTTAACTATCATTGTTCCTTATACATATAAACATATAAATGCAGTCTGCTAAATTCATCCAGTGTTGACTGCATGAAGATGCTTTTGGGGCAGAGCACTAGGCATTAGATAGCCAGCAAGGATCGTTTTGAGTAAAACAGTCTCCTTCATGTAATAGTTGTTAAATATCAGTAGCTCATATCTAGGATTAGGGACATATGAGATTTCCCCCAACTCTGTTGGAATCTCAACTGTCACTGACTTGTTCAGGTCTTATGTAGGCAGCCATGTTGTTAAAGTTTCATGTGTGAAGTTTCCTCATCATAGTTGAAAGGCAAGATTCACAGCAGACTTCCTGGTACTTTGGTGCGACTATTTTTTCACCTCTTCTTCCTCAATGTCTTATATACAAGTGTATTAAATGTGGACATTTAGGCTGTTTATCCCACCAGCCACTGGTCTCTTCACTCTGGTGAGCTGTCTTTTTCTTTAATGATCTTCTTTTTGTTTTCTGTAATGGACTTCTTTGAGCAAAGGCAAGAGCTACATTTATCTACAGTTATAAAGAAAAGTTTCAGAATGCAGTTGGTAATCATGCTGGCATACTAAAGTGGTAATGATAGATTTTCCTCTAAGATCCATAACTTCAATAGTTTCTGGTAGCTGGCTGAGTTTCTAGTATCAGGCATCATTTCCCTTCTTATCAGAAGCAGGCCTTGAGTTCAACTGGACAGCTGCTATAAGTCACATTATTATACTTTAGAGTTATCTTGTCACACTATCCATTCCTGTTCATTGTTGTTATGATGAGTAAGAATATTAACTTCTTTCCTCCCTAAACAGGTTACAAAGCACCTTTGGGTACTATGAAAAATGGTCTACCAGGAGCGGGATTTCAGGTCAGTTTCAGCTCAAATTCTTCAAATCCTTTGTCAAGAGTCTATGGTGTCTTTGGCAATAGGAACAAACCTTCAACTTCTGGGCATGACAGGTCTTCGGAAACAGCAATCAAGTTATTTGTTTGAAGTAACTGATAATCTTGCTAAGACCTACATAGTCTTTAAAATCATTTCAAGTTACTCTACTGAAGTGTTAAAATCTCAACAAGATATATTTTAACAAAGATAGGGGGAAGCACTGTGAGAGGATTTTTAATCTCATTTATTGGAGGGATTTAATAACTTTTCATAAGTATCAAGTAGGAAAACTGCATGGTAGTCAACCCAACCCAAAATCATGGGGGAGTGGAGGGCAGAGTATGTGGGATAATGATGAAGAAAATAATACCTCTCTATTCACAGGGTGGATTAGTAAAAAAAGATACTTAGACAAAAAAAGAAGAAAGAAAGAAAGAAAGAAAGAAAGAAAGAAAGAAAGAAAGGAAGGAAGGAAGGAAGGAAGGAAGGAAGGAAGGAAGAAAGAAAGAAAGAAAGAAAGAAAGAAAGAAAGAAAGAAAGAAAGAAAGAAA
>NW_021604636.1:3661758-3671548 GCF_004785775.1 Grammomys surdaster | reverse complement strand
AAAGAAAGAAAGAAAGAAAGAAAGAAAGAAAGAAAGAAAGAAAGAAAACTGACATTGAGCACCTATTGGCTATTCACACATAGTCAAAGCAATGACTGATGTGTAAGAAATAGTAGCTGACTCTGTAATTCTAGAGATCATGCTGAACTGCAAGCAGAAACTAAAAGAAAGCAAGTATCTGCACATGCAGTTAGTTGTCTTAGCATCCAGAGGAGACTGCTCTAACAAAGGCATCCCAAGATGCAGTGGCACTAATAAGATAGATGGTCATTGATAATAATATGGTATACAGAAGGTAGAAAGTTATCTTGGTGTTGTATTCAAATGGGAAAATAAGATTGAGTGAATTTCAACACACAGCCTCATCTAACATCCCTACACATTGCTGGTGTTAATGTCTGGTCCCAATAATGGAGTACTTAGGTCATACAGATAGATATTATTCCTGAAAAATGTCTATCAATGAAAGAGACAAAGAATAATAAACATTCAGGCGAATTTGGAAAGAATTATGCAAACAAAGCCCTCCACAACTAGAATTAAAAATTGTTTTTATTTGTGCTACTGGAACAAATACTGGAGTTGGATAATTGATAGAGAAGTGAATTCCAACCTCAGGGTACTGGCAGAACCACCCGTTGAGAACTGCTCTGTTTCCAAGATTATCCCTAGCTGCTATAGATGGCAAGTTCTGAGTTCTCATAGGGTGAGGCCTTTTATAAAGTCTTTAGGTGTATTTATGCATGTGGGTTCCTCCCTGATCTCATCCTGTCTTAAAGGCCATTCCCTTTATTCACACTGAAAATAAGATACAATTATAACATGAATATGGGAGAAGACATAGTCGTTTTAATCAATAGCAGTAGTCCTCTGAACCAACTGCACTTCCCTCGTGAGTATTCAGGCAGAGTCAGTCATGGGCACAATTCAATGGATTTCTGAATTCAGTGTAGATGAGAATAGAAGGCAAATGTAATTCCTTCTAACCCTGACATGTGGCGATTTAACAATGGGCCTTTCACAAGCCTGCTCACCTCTCCTGAGCCACTTAGCTACAAGCTAACTCTGGATGAAATTGAAAGGTGCCACTGTACATCATGACATCAGATTCCTCTCTTTGTATCATTTGGGCACATGCCCATGTTCTCAAATTCTCTAAGGGAAAACAGAGTATTCCATTTTCCCTTATATTTCAACATGGTATATGTACACTTGCGCCCATGTGTGGTATCTGAGTGTGTATATGTTCATGTGTGGGTAGATGTGTGTTTGGAAATGTGTGTGGAGTCAATAGCAGGGGTCTTTCTCTGTTGCTCTCCACCTTATTCTTTAAGACAGAGTCTCTCATTGAACTTGGAACTCATAGATTATCCAGAGTAGCTTTCCTAAAGCACAGAGATCCTTCCATCTCTGTTTTCCCCAGTTCTAATTTTAAAAAAATTGCTATCATGTCCAGCTTTTTATGTAGTACATGGAGATGCAAACTCAAGTTCTCATGTTTGTACAGCAAGCACTTTACTGACTGAGCCAACCCCCTAGCATCTATATACATATTTTTCAGTAATACAGATTAAATAAGATCATCTCAAGTTAGTCACAATTCATGATATTCACGCAATGAGTTTGTAATGGCAGCTGAGTAACAATGATGCAAAACAATTGTGAGTAGATGATGCTGTTGAGTGGGTGCTTATTCTTTTCTCCTGAGGGGCTCTGCCAGAGTCTGACAAATACAGAGGTGGATGTTTGCAGCCAACCACTGGATTAAGCACATGGTCCCCAAAGAAGGAGTTAGAGAAAGAACTGAAAGAGCTGAAGGGGTTTGCAACCCCATAGGAAGAACAATATCAACCAACCAGACTCCCCAGAGCTCCCAGGGACTAAACCACCAACCAAGGAGTACACATGGAGGGACCCATGGCTCCAGCAGCTTATATAGCAGAGGATGGCCTTGTAGGGCATCAAAGAAAGGAGAGGCCTTGGTCCTGTGAAGGCTCAATGCCCTAGTGTAAGGTATGTCAGGGAGAGGAGGCAGGAGTTGGTGGATGGTTGGGGGAACACCCTCATAGAAGCAGGGGGAAGAGGGATGGGATGGGGGTCTCCAGAGGAGAGAAGGGGGAGGGGATAACATTTGAAATGTAAACAAATAAAATATTCAATTAAAGAAAAAAAGAAGGAAAAATAAGTAGGAGGCAATCTTGTAGCCATGAGCCAGGTCATTGTTCTAGTTTCATTTCTCCTGCTGTGATGGAAATACCTCAACAAAAGACACTTTCCAGGATGGGGAGGGAAAAGAAGTTTACTTGGATTACAAAGTATAGTCCAACATTTTGGAGAAGTCAAGGTAGGAATTTAAGTAGCTAGTCACATCAAGTCTACATACTTGAATGTGAGACACTAGCATACCCATAACTGCTTGCTTGTTTTCTCCTTCCTTATGTAGTTCAAGACTCTTGCTGGAGAATAGAGCCATCCAAAGTGAGTTGTATCTTCCTAAATCATTTAACAGTCAAGGCAATCTATAATCATCAAGACAATCTACCACAGTCAAATTGATACAGAACAAGACAATTACTCAGTTAAGACTATTTATAGGTGAGTCTAAACTGTGACACGTTGACATTTAAAACAACCACCACAGGTATTTTTTCTTTCTAAATTTCAATGTGTGAAATTTAGGGAAATTGATTTTTGTTTTCTTTTTTGAGACAAAGTTTTACTATGTATCACTTGGTGGCCTAAAAATTTCCATCTTATTGCCTGTCTGTGCTGATATGTCCAGTGTGTGCTACCATACTCAGCCAAATTACAGGACACCTTAAAGTTACCCAAGCTTGACATTTTAAAAATCAAAAATAGGATAGTTTCTGTATACCAGAAAATTATTCTTAGCAATAATTTAGTGATTTTTCTCAATAAAACTAAATTTCCTGAAAGCATATAAAATATATCTTTCTTATACCTCTTGAAATGATAACTAGATACATTTCCATTGCATCTTCAAAAATCATAAAATCTATAGGAGCTAGAGCATTGTTCAGTGATTAGATCACATAATATTCATGCAGAGGAGCAAGGTTTGGTTCTCAGCACCAACATGATGGCTCAAACCATCTGAATGTCATATTCCAGAGGACGCAATGCCTTCTATTGATCTTTATACACACTAGGCCCACATGTGGTACACAGACATGTACGCACACAAAACACTCATACATGTAAAATAAGTAAAATGTTTAAAAACATAAGAAATAATTATGGATTCATATGTGAATGCACACATGTAAAATAGGAATTTTTTTTTAAAAAAAAAGAAAACATCTGATGACATTCCTCAGTAACTCTAGATGCACAGCCGCGTAATCTAAAGAAGTTCTAATTTTAAATGAGACCGAGAAAGTCTCAGAATGTAAATCTTCTAAAAGTTTTCAACCTGTCAATTGATGCACTCATGTTCCTATTTTTTAAAATAAAATTGACAGGAGTAAGTCTTTAAAAAGATGCTTCATAGGCAATGTGCTGAGTTAGTGTGTTTCAACTTCTAATTCCATTTATTATAACACTGTGATAACATTAACAGCAAGAGCAAGGGTTCAGACACAGGCAAGAAGAGTAGTTTTCATCAAAAGCCTGAACCTGGAGCCCGTGCAAGGAGCATGTCCACACTATGATCACTGGCATTCACGGGGAGGAATTTGTGCAATGGGCAGGAAGATTATTGCTAACACATCCCAGAGATCATAAGGCTTGGATTTAACAAACATCACTTTATTTCCCAAGGCCAACCTCTGTCTAGAAGTCAGGAGATAGCCCCTTGGCAATTAGACAGGATGAGGAGGTCACAGATTGCCATACCATGAAATACCACCAGTCCTTAGAGAGAGAGTGAGCTGGTTGTACAATGTCTGAATTAAACACATGTTTAATTGAGACCGTAGGACTCCCTGAGACAGACGATCACATGAATATGTGCCATTCACACATCTGCTATGGCACAATCAGAAGGTTCATCCTGTAGTATTGTAATATTTATTATAAACACATTTTAGAAAATATTAACAGTACTTACCCTTAACTATATCTTTGCAGTTGTGTGCCTTAGACTTGCTTAGGAATCTACATGCACAGTCAGACATCCAGTCTGGTTTTAAAGTACACACTGGTATTTTATGATTATTTTTGCAATGCCCTTTTAAACTTGGTCTGATAGCTCTTCCTCCCCAATAATGCTTAAGTAAGCCATGACAGACTTGCAGGGAAAACTGGAAAATCAAAGTGTTTTGCCATTCCTCCTTAGTTCCTGCTTCCCACCGCCACTTCCAATTCAGTAACTGATAGCCTCTAGTTAGGCGAAAGGAAAGGAATGTATGAATACAGTCATGATTTAGCAGCTATCTACTCTCCTACATCACAATTTCTTACACTTCTTTCTCACTTCTTACAGTGTCTGCTCCCAAGAGTGATGGCAAAAGACCCACACAGATGAAATCTAAAAATTAAACATGCATAGATAAGAAATATAAGGCTCTACAGATTCAGAATGCAGTCTTTTCTACTTCTTCTTTCAAAACTCTTCCTAATCCAACTGAATGCCACACCGAAATGTAAGAACATTCCCCACCATCACATTGTCACTGTGAAGATCACTGGCAGGTGTTCCATGAAGTTAAAGAGAGTGCTAAGCACTCCTCAGAACGAAAACATCAACAGAAGTTCACAACACTTGAATACAAACCTGATATCTTAAATTTCTAGAGTTTCAATCTTATAAGTGATAGGTTAATGACTGACTGCATCTTTATATCCTGAGTTCAGGTTTATATTAAATTTTCCAATAGATATTGTACTAAACTTGTTTAAGTCAGAAGGCGTTAATGACATCTACAAATATGACCATTTGCATTTCTATCTGTAATCTATTGGCTGCTTTCCTCATCTGGGACTCCTTTTAACTGAAGCTAGGGACAGCTAAAAGACTCAGTTCCGATCTTCCTCTTATTTTTGCTAAGATGACTCGGTATCATAAAGCAAACACATCAGGTTAGAAGAAAGGAATAGAGACAGAAACAGAAAGGAAGGAAGTGGGATGGAGAAGAAAGGAAACAGTACTAGAAGTGTAAACTCAGTGCTTCTTCCTCAAGACCATATAGATAACTGTCGTTTTGTGGCATTGCTCTGAAGTTAGACAGCAAAGAAGAGCTAGTGACTCCTGGATCGTTGCGGCACACACATGCTGTCTTGATCTCCTGGGAGTAGGGCAAGAAGGACGAGACAAACAGAAAATACAAAACATGTTAACCAAGTATTATATAACATTTTCCTGCTTAGAGATTCACTCCAGAAGTAATATTTTAGCAGCATAAAACAAAACAAAACCAACACACAAAGTGTAACAAAAAAATTACAATTGAAGGTGTTAGTAGAGATGCCTTTTGATTCCAGTATAGCCTTTATTCAACTTATAGGACTAGGTTTCTGCTTGCATTAATGTAGCGGAAGAAATTCCGTGGATACTCGCAGCATTTCCTTCAACTTCCACCACACTGGAGTTAGCCACATTGACAGACTCTGCACAACCAACTATTTTCCCCAGAATCCTATAACACTATGCCTCAACCCATGAGCAAAATGAAAACCGAAGGAAACTGCAAAGCGCCCGAGAACACATGACAACTCTGAAAGTCCAGGGAATAATTTCTGAACCATACATATGCATAGAGAAGAGGGAGGATAAAGGATGAACGAAACAAGAAAGAGGATGAAAGCAGTCACGTGAGAAGCTGGTCCATCTCTCGAAAACTCTGAATTGAAGCGCTTTGCCCAAACTCCAGTCGTCTGCCACTCAAGAGGACTCCCTCTGGGTCTCAACTGCCTCACAGGAAAGATGCATTAGAAACTCTTTCCATTGTGTTGGGAGAGAAGCATGTGCCCTGATCAAGCTACCAGGCCTTTTTGCTTTGACTCGATAGCTCTTTGTCATGTGCTGGGTTGTGCATAATAGAAAACATGAGCCATTTGCAGGGTTTCTCTCAGCCTTCATTTTACTTTCCAGTTATCTGCTCCTGCACAACATCACTGCTTGATAGGAGCCCTGTAAATCTATATTTAGTGCCTAAGAAACACCCCTTCTCCCTTCACCCCCAGGACAGCTAAGCTCAGCATTTCTGTTAATAGTTTCCAGGTTTGAACTCTGGAGGAGCAGGCTATCCTGGAATGTAGTTTTCCACACACACAAATAAAGCTTGAAGAACACTACAAAATCCTTTCCAATTAGCACTTGAAGACAGATTAAGATGAGACAGTTGTCTTCCCATGCCACATTCACAAAGCAAAGAGCATCTAAACAGCTGTGTGTGTGTGTGTGTGTGTGTGTGTGTGTGTGTGTGTAGTGTGTAGTCATATACTGATGGAAGCGCTTTGTTTCTCCTTGACAGTATTAACGATGAAACTGAGGGTTTAATCATATGCTGAAAGTACAGAGTAACTTGTGTTTAAAGAATGGGAAGTGTAATGCAACTGCACATCACTCTACTTAACTGAGAAAAAAAGCCAGTGTAACAGTGTAACAAGGTATTCCCAATAGTGTGTTGGGACTAATGTCCCTTTGTACTTCTGTCCTGTGTTAGTGTGCCAATGTTTCCTATAGATGCCTCAGAAACAGAAGCCAAACAGGGTGGGATAATGGTAGGCATTCAATAAACATGTTTTGTTAAATTGATTTGATTCTGATGTTGTAATTATATATTTACTATTACCTGGCTCTGAATCTTTGAAGATGTATGCCTTAACACCAATTCCTGAACAGGGAATAAAACTAAATCAAAGGGGAAGAGAATTCAAACACATCCAAAACACTGGCTGACTACTCTTGGTTCCTGGAAAGACACACAGAAGAAGGATACGGCTCTATAAAAATCTTGGAATGATCCAGGGAACCAAAGACATCTGGAGAGATGAGCAGAAATACTCCTTGTACCTAATACAATTTATCTTGGAAGCTAGAGCTACATTTAAGAAAGGGGAAATCAGATAGCACATTCAAGCAGAAGAAACATGCTTTCAAAATGTCCTTTGCATGTGGGGGAGGAGGTACTGCAGTGAGCACCATAAGGTCAACATAGCTTTCCAGAGTGAAGTATGTCTTTTAAACAAAAGTCTCCTATAGCTTAAATCTGTATACCTTCATGTTTGCTTCCAAAATAAGGCTCTTAGCAAAGTCTTTGAAACATGCTAAACCGTAAACAATGCTATGCAATAACAGCATAAGACTTAGCAGCTTTGTCTTTTTTTTTTTGTCTTAAAAAGTCAGAAATACATTCAATTTCTGTAATGATCTCATTTTCTGAAAGGAGTCCAACTGCAGACAAAGGAGGTTCTCTCTAGAAGCCAGAGATAGACTGCTTGAAAACTATTGATTTATAGTGAACACTTAGGATCACATTAGACATTGTTCTCCTGAAAATATCAAGTTAATTATTGATAAACACCCTGATGTCTCTATCAGGTTCAATATCTAGGGGCCTGAGTTCTGTTTCCTGTTGACCTTCTACATCAATAGCTATTCAAAGTTTCAGGTGCCTTCCTTTTTAGGTTTTATTTATTTTAGTTTACATTTTGCCTCTATAATGGCACACAAGGTCATTCATCTCACGTAGTTCTACCAAGGTTGGCCAGTGCACAGAGCACAAGGCCCCCAGGAGCCAAATATAGCACAGAGCTGTGTTTGTTTGGACTCCAACAATGTTGGAAGCACATGAACATTTTAAGATACGAATTATTTCCTGGTTCTTCAATGCCCTTACAAGTCCTTATTTCTTTCCCTACCTATTTGCAATTAATACTTTTATTTTAGAAGTATTTGAGTTGGCAAGCTTTAGTCTAGAGATTGACTCAATCTTCCCTGGTGAAATAGGAGTCTTTATCCTACTTATTCCACTGGGTCCTTTCCTTTCACTTGACTGATTTTAGTTACCCCTAAGTTATTCACAATCACTCATTCATTCACTACTTGTTGGGAAGGTACTGCATTCTACATACTGTTCTGGACACGTGACAGAAAGGTTTGTTCAAGACGTCTGTCTTTATCCTGAGGACAGGAAAGAACATTAACGGTAAACAATAATGCATTTCCAACAGTGGCAAGTCCAACACCAGGATGCTAATGCAGAGGAAGACAAACCATACCAGGGAATACCAGTTTCAACAGACTATGTTTTCTGAGATGCAGTATATTTCATCAGTACCAGGATAAAGAGCCCACATGAAAACCAATGGTTTACAGAAGAGGTTTCCCAGGTAACACAGCAGACCTCCTCCTCTGAAAGCAAGCTTCATTTGCACAAAGTAGGACCTTCTAACTTTAATGCTTGCCTGGCTTTCTAGTAGGAGATAGAAAGGTGCTTATAGTCTTCTGGCTAATTATGTCAGTGGCTTTGGGGGGGGGCAAGCAGTACCATTTACATTTTATGCTTCAGGTTAAAAAACAGGTGAAAAATAAATCAATAATTTTTCTTCTCCAGTATAAGTTGATGGAACGTTTATCATTGCACTGATAATAAAAGTTTGCTTCTCTGTGGAGACGTATCACTGAAGTGAATAACAAAAATATTAGAATCTACTATAGAAAATTCCACAGCCCAAAATCCTGACATCACTTCAGAGAGAAGCACCCATGACAATTAACAGGTCAAATAGCATGTTGTCATGAAATAAAAGAACTATACAGGACTCTCTTCCTGATGTGCAGAACACTTTGCCTAGTAAAAGAGTAAATCAAATTTAAACAGACCAGGAAGCTTCCTCCTCACAAGCTAGCTCTCCTGCTGGCAGAAGGTGTTATGAATGATGCTGAGAAGAAAAGACACCAATGGTCCTCATCTGGGACTGGACCCTGCGTTCTACCGATACCAAGTAGAGTTATTAGGAAAGAGTGCTTACTGGTACAGCATTTACAGGATCATGATGAAGTAAGTAACTGCATTCGGATTAGATTTGAGGCAAATATATATATATATTTCCCAAATACATTTATTGGATATTTTCTTTATTTACATATCAAATGTAAATAATGAAACCCTTTCCTGGTTCCCAACCCCCAAAACTCTCTATCCCATCCCCTTCCCCTGTTTCTATGAGTGTGTTTCCCCACCCACCCACCCACTCCTGCCTCCCTGCCCTCAAATTCCCCTATACTGGGGCATCAAGCTTTCACAGGACCAAGGGCCTCTCCTCCCATTGATGCCCAACAAGGCCATTCTCTGCTACATATATGGCTGGAGCCGTGGGTCCCTCCATCTATACTCCTTGGTTAGTGGTTTAGTCCCTGGGAGCTCTGGGGGGGGGGTTCTGGTTGGTTGGTTTTGTTGTTCTTCCTATGGGGGTGTAAATGCCTTCAGCTCTGTCAGTCCTTTCTCTAACTCCTCCATTGGGGAACCTATACTCAGTCCAATGGTTGGCTGCGAGCATTCACCTCTGTATTTGTCAGGCTCTGGTAAACCAAGGGTATAGGGAATGAGACACAATTAAATGAAACCTAAGGATTTGAGGCCTTCTTAACAAGAGAGACTGTCATGCCTGGTACTAAAATCCTGACCTAAAGACCATGCCTGGGAGGTCATGAGCCAAGGGTGGAACCTGTTACTGTTATTTTGCTAAATGGTCTTCTTGTCAAATTACAATCTAAATTCTCATATGTATACCCAAAGTCCTAGTCTGTTCTCAACCTTAAACAAAGAAAGTTCCCCCCCACTCTCTCTCTCTCTCTCTCTCTCTCTCTCTCTCTCTCTCTCTC
>NW_021604636.1:3614179-3661748 GCF_004785775.1 Grammomys surdaster | reverse complement strand
CTCTCTCTCTCTCTCTCTCTCTCTCTCTCTCTCTCTCTCTCTCTCTCCAATAGTCTGAGTCTGCAGTCAATAGAGAGGTATTACTAGTCAAAGGGAAGAGAATAAGAAATCAAGTGCTTATGTCTAAGTGGAACATCTTAATGAACTCACAACCACCACTAAGGCTAAGGGAACATTCTAGAAGAGGAACTGGAAAGAAAAATATTTAAAAAGTTATTACTTGTACAAGTATTTTTAAATAGAACCTATTAATTCTGCCTATTTTGAAGCTTTTCCTTAATAGTTTTTATTTGACAATTTCATATATGTTTACAAAGTATTCTGTACTTTCTCCAACCTTCTATTCTCCATGCCTATCAATTTTCCTCTGTCCTTCAAGTTCATTTCCCAGGTTCATGACTGTCTTATTCAAGATTTGTATTTCTGCACAAACATCATGACCAAGAAGCAAGTTGGGAAGGACAGGGTTTATTCAGATTACAATTATATTTTACTGCTCATCACTAAAGGAAGCCAGGACAGTAACTCACACAGGGCAGGAACTTGGAGGCAGGAGCAGATGCAGAGGTCATAGAGGAACTCTACTTACTGGATTGCCTCCCCTGGCTTGTTCAGCTTGCTTTCTTACAGAACGCAGGACTACTAGCCCAGAAGTGGTACCACCAACAAGGGGCCCTCATATTTTTGATCAGTAATTGAGAAGATGCCTTACAGCTGGATCTCATGGAGGCATTTCCTCAAGGGAGGCTCTTTTCTCGGTGATAATTCCAGCTTGTGTCAAGTTGACACACAAAACCAGCCAGTACAATTGACCCCTTGTCACTTTGGCACACAAATACATCACTATTTAGCCCCAACCCTTACTTTCTTATTCATCTCCAAGATCTAAATAACTTTAGAATTCCCACAGCCTTTGCAAATTTTTATACATTAAAATTTCAATCATTTTAAAATCTCTAATCTCTTTTGAAATTCAAAGTCTTTTTTACAATTCAAAGTCTTTTAACAGTGGGGTCCACTAAAATGCTTTCTTACTTCAAGAGGGAAAAAATATCAGGGCACATTTACAATCAAAAGCAAAATCAAATTCTAAGAATTCAATGTCTGAGATCCACTTAGGATCTTCTGGGCTCCTCCAAGTGCTCGGGTCACTTCCCCAGCTCTGCCCTTTGTAGCACAACCTTGCCTTCTAGGCTCCAGCTGCCTGTAATTCACTGCTGCTGCTCTTCTTGGTGGTCATCTCAGGGTACTGGATCTCCAAAACACTCCTATCTTCTGCTGCAACTAGACTGCACGTTCACAAATAGCCTCGTATAGGCTCTTTTCATGGTGCTAAGCCTCAACTTCTCTGAATGACCCCTTCAGTTGTGGGCCTTCAACTGTCACTGAGGCTGGAACTTTACCAATGGCCTCCCCTGACCTCTCACAGTGCCAAGCATCAGCTGCTACCCCTTCATGTTTCAAAACCAGTACCACCTGGATGACTCTTATACATCAGCAAGTCTGGCTGCCAACATAAGGTACAACTGTGGCTGCCTCTGGAACATAGCTTCTCTGTGCTCTCAGGAAATGCTTCCCAGAAAATTTTACCTTAGTGATGCTGGTCTCTCTTTTTTTTTTTAATGGATATTTTATTTGTTTACATTTCAAATGTTATACCCTTTCCCAGTTTTCCCTCTGCAAATCCTATCCATCCTCCCTCACCCTGCTTCTATGAGGGTGTTCCCTCACTCACCCACCTACTCCCACCTCACTGTCCTGGCATTCCCCTACATTGGGGCATCAAGTCTTCACAGGACCAAGGGCTTCTCCTCCCATTGATGCCAGATAAGGCCATCCTCTGCTACATATGCAGATACAGCCATGGGTTCCTACACGTGTATTCTTTGGTTGGTGGTTTAGTACCTGGGAGCTCTGGGGGATCTGGTTGACTGATATTGTTGTTCTTCCTATGAGTTGCAAACCCCTTCAGCTCCTTCAGTCATTTCTCTAACTCATCCATTGGGGACCTCATGCTCAGTCCAATGGTTGGCTTCAAGCATCTGCCTCTGTATTTGTCAGGCTCTGGAAGAGCCTCTCAGGAGACAGCCAATTCAGGCTCCTGTCAGCATGCATTTCTTGGCATCTACAATAGAGTATGGGTTTGGTATCTGTATATGGGACAGATACCCAGGTGGGGCAGTCTCTGAATGGCCTTTCCTTCAGTGTCTGCTCTACACTTTGTCTCTGCATTTCTTCCTGTGAGTATTTTGTTCCCCTAGTTCCAAGAAGAATCAAAACATCCACACGTTGGTCTTCTTTCTTCTTGTGTTTCATATGGTCTGTGAATTGTATCTTGGGTATTCTGAGCTTTTGAGCTAATATCCACTTATCAGTGAATGCATATCATGTGTGTTCTTTTGTGACTGAGTTACCTTACTCAGAATGATATTTTCTAGTTCCATTCATTTGCATAAGAATTTCACTAACTCATTGTTTTTAATAGCTGTAAATGTATCACATTTTCTGTATCCATTCCTCTGTTGAAGGACATCTGGGTTCTTTCCAGCTTCTGGCTATTATACATAAGACTGACCCAAACATAGTGGAGCATGTTTCCTTGTTACATGTTGAAGCATCCATTGGGTGTATGCCCAGGAGTGGTATAGCTGGATCCTCAAGTAGTACTATGTCCAGTTTTCTGAGGAACTACCAGACTGATTTCCAGAGTGGTTGTACCAGCTTGCTATCCCACCAACAACAGAGGAGTGTTCCTCTTTCTCTACATCTTTGCCACCATCTGCTGTCTCCTTAGTTTTTGATCTTAGTCATTCTGACTGGTATGAGGTAGAATCTCAGGGTTGTTTTGATTTGCAATTCCCTGATGACTAAGGATGTTGAACATTTCTTTAGGTACTTCTTGGTCATTTGGTATTCCTCAGTTGAGAATTCTTTGCTTAGTTCTGTACCATTTTTAATAGGGTTATTTGGTTTTCTGGAGTCTAACTTTTTGAGTTCTTTGCATAAATTGGATATTAGCCCTCTATCAGATGTATGATTGGTAAAGATCTTTTCCCAATCTGTTGCAGTCTCTTAATCACTGCTAATTTCTTAGTTCCAGCTAGCCAGCATCAATCATCCCAGTAATACAAAGATTTTGCTTTAGTAGTTCAGGTATCTTGTTAATCACAGCTGAGTCTTCAGTCCCAGCTAACTAAAACCACAGATCTTCACAATCAAAACAACAACAACTCCGGTAAGAGTCTTTAATCTTCCCTCAGAAATTTCACAAGCCAGGCCTCCATCATTTGCACTGTTTGGAAAAATTATCTTCCCAGCCCCCACAGAACATCCCAATGACTCTTCTAAGTTAAAGTACCAGAGTCCTTTCACAATTTTCCCAAAAACATTGTCAGGCTGTCACAGGAACACCCCACTCCCAACCCCTATTAAATATTGTCCTTATAAGAGTTGCTTTGGTCATGGAGTCTGTTCACAGCAGTAAAACCCTAAGACAATGACTTTCAGTTTTGTTTTGTTACCCATTAATTTATCCAGGGTCATACATATAACTATTTGATTCAAGTATCTCTCCAGTGATATCAGGAGGCAGCATCAGTGGGTATATAAGCAACAATTTCGTCTCTCCCTCAAGTCTGAAACTTTGAAATTTCAAAGTATCAACTTTAAAAGTACCAAAATTTCAACTTTGAAATTTCCAATTTCAAAGTTGAAATTTTGGTACTTTTTGGACATAGCATTACCCGAGGATCCAGCTATACCACTCCTAGGCATATACTCAGAAGATGCTCGAACATATAACAAGGACATATGCTCAACTATGTTCATAGCAGCCTTATTTATAATAGCCAGGAGCTGGAAAGAACCCAGATGTCCTTCAACTGAGGAATGGATTCAAAAAATGTGGTATATTTACACAATGGAGTATTACTCAGCTATTAAAAACAATGAATTCGAGAGGTTCCTTGGTAAATGGATGGAACTAGAAATTATCATCCTGAGTGAGGTAAGCCAATCACAAAAGAAGACACATGGTATTCACTCACTGATTATTGGATATTAGCCTAGAACCTTGAAATGCCCAAGATGCAACTCACAGGCCACATGAAGTCCATAAAGAAGGAAGACCAAGTGAGGGTGATTCGGTCCTTCTTAGAAGGAGCAACAAAATACTCAAGGGAGCAAATATGGAGACAAAGTGAGGGACAGAAACTGAAGGAGGGGCCGTCTCAAGACCACCCCACCTGAGTATCTATCCCATGTGCAATCACCAAAGGTAGATGCTGATGTGGAAGACAGGAAGTGCATGCTGATAAGAGCCTGATATGGATATCTCCTCAGAGGCCTTCAGGAGTCAGACATATTCAGAGGCAGATGCTCACAACTAGCCATTGAACTGATCATGGGGTTCTCAATAGAGGAGTTAGAGTGAAGACTGAAGGAGCTGAAAGGGTTTGTGGCACCATGAGGAGAGCAACAATACCAACCAACCACAGCTCCCAGGGTCTAAACCACCAGCCTGGGAGCACTTAGGGGGGGATCCAGGGCTTCAGCTGAATATGTAAAAGTGGAGGGCCCTGCTGGGCATAGGTGGAAGAAGAGAACCTTGACCTCATGAAGGCTGGATGCCCCAGGGGGTGGGAATTTTGAGGGTGGGGAGGTGGGAGTGGGGGAGTGTAGATAGAGGTTACATCCACAGAGAAGAAGGAGGAGGGGCGAGGGGATTGGGGGTTCCGAGGGGGTGGTGGGGGATGGGGTAAGGGGACAACATAGGAAATGTAAATAAATCATCCAATAAAAAAAAAAAAAAGAAATTGGAAGTATCCTTCAGTATGTAGAAATAGATAAGAATGCCCTAAGTAGGGTTTCTACCACTCAGAAAATAAGGCTAACTGTAGATAAATGGCACCTCACAAATTCAGAAAACTTTCTGTACATCAAAAAAGCAGTCATTTAAATAAAGAGTCAACATATCTTACTGGAGAAAACTTTGGCAGCTATAAATATGACAGGAGGTTAACATCTAAATATATAAAGAACTAAAAAACTTCAACTTATAGACAATAAGTGGTCATGGCTGCCCAGGCCTAAACATTTATAACATAAGCCCTAAGAGTCAGGGAACACTGTAAAATAGGAGGTGAACATATTTAAAGAGTTTGAAAACTGGAATTATTACTGTGTGATAGTTTGTTCTAAACAGGACAGGAATATCACTCTCAAGAACTCTAAAACTATGACTGAATGAAAAAGACCTTCAGAGACCACTCCAGGCAACATAACAACATGGATAAAGCAAAATCAATTGTGTGTGTGTGTGTGTGTGTGTGTGTGTGTGTGTATACACACACACTCACACACACACACACACACACACACACATATATATCATATACACACATATGTGTATGTGATATATATATTTCTGTGTGTATATATATATATATATATGTCCATGTAGAAATTTATGTAATATATATTTATATATTATGTAATATATATGTATATATTAATAATGATATGTATATCATATATATGATATGTATATATAAATATATATTAAATATATATATATCATATATATATATACACACACACATATATAATTAACTTCAAAATGGGTGTCTGTGTGTATGCTAAAGGAATGAGGTGGGTAGGAAGGATGAAAATTTCATGTACTCATACTGGAATCTTCAAATAAAAAATTGTAGTAAATATAAAACAAATTACCTATTCAAAAAGTAGGGCTATGGACCCCAAGAGAAGAAGTGAAAATAGTTAATAAACACTTTAAAGCATATTCAACATCACTGTTTATCAATGAAATCCAAATTAAAACTATGTGAGATTCTCTCTCTCTCTCTCTCTCTCTCTCTCTCTCTCTCTCTCTCTCTCTCCAGTTTTAATGACCTTTCACAGTAAAGTGACTAAAGAAGAAGCTGGAGAGTATGTGGGGAAAGAAAAACCCTATAAACACTTTTTAGGAGTACAAACTATTGAATGCACTATAGAAATTGGTGTGACATTTTCTCAAAAAACAAAACCAAACAAATGTAAAAACTAGAAATGTAGCTATCAAAGGCTGGAAAAATGATCCAACAGTTAATAGGTTTTGATGCTCTTGCAGAGAACTATTCTCTTCCAGAGTACCATCATGGTACCTTAAAACCATCCATAACCCCAGGACTGGAAGGATCTGATGCCCTCTTACGACTTTTATAAGCACTAGGCATGCAGTACTTACTCATGAAACAAAAGTAAAAACTAAAACCAAAAAATAACTACTATGTGATGTAGCTACTTAACTTCTTCTGGGCATATACACGAAGAACTCAATATCCTAATGCACAGATGCATTGTACCTACAAGAAGGTGAGGAAGAGAAAGGAAGAAAGGAAGGGAGGAAGGAAGGAAGGAAGGAAGGAAGGAAGGAAGGAAGGAAGGAAGGAAGGAAGGAAGGGAGAAAGGAAGGAAGGAAGGGAGAAAGGAAGGAAGGAAGGAAGGAAGGAAGGAAGGAAGGAAGGAAGGAAGGAAGGAAAGAAGGAAAGAAGGAAGGGGAAAGAAGGGATGGAAGTAGGGAGGGAGAAAAGAAAGGAAAAAATAGTGAGAATAAATTTTTATTTTTTTTTTTAATTTCTTTTTTTTTGAACATGAAATGCTTTTTTATAGCATGTTTTACAAGGGGAGGGGGTAAGAGGGGCCAGGTGGTGGAAAAGTACAAAATCTTCTTGGCCTGTGCCTTGAAACATGTCATGGTCTATACGGTACACTGCCTTGAATTATGAAATGCAGGCTTAACTCTTGTTTGCCACTCAACTTGGTTACCTCTAATTAGGATGCTAGGCTTTTAAATAAAAGTGGTGGGTTAAGCAGTTACCACTTATAGCAAACAGAAGAACATGTCTAACAAGAAAGCATTAAAAAATTAATTGCAATCATTTAAAATAATAAAAATAAGAAACTAGAAAGAGGAAAACCGAAAACATGTAGTCCATGTCAGTATTTAGGATTTTAACGAATATTGGACCTTTCAAAGGATTGGCATTTTGTCTTGGAATTCTGACATTCTCTGTACGAAGCCTAATTCATTTGGAAACACTGAGTGGCACATTCTCGTTGTTGAGCAGGGGAGCAAGACCACATTTTTGTGAGTATGCAGTTTCTATCCAGTAAGCATCGATGTGGGTAATTTTGATGTGAGAAGATTGAATTAAAGTCTATGGAGGTTAGCGTGACAAAAGGAAACTAGATTATCATATTTCAGATGTTGCATACAGTCGGCAGCCCTGGAGTGTGTAGCCATAACAAAAATGGCAATGTGTACATGTGAAAACAAAAATCTCCATGTTAGATAGCTTGTAGCAAGCCAGCCCTGCAATTGATTCTGCTTCTAGCCTCTCTCTGACCTCACTGTCACCCTCAAATCCTATTCAGCCTCCATGCCGAGTTTTTTATTCCACTGCTGCTTTCTCTCCACATAGTTTCTTTCCAAACCAACATCCATGTTCCACTCATCAACCAGCGCTTTAGAAAGCTTCAGGCTGGAAGGCCAGGCATGAAGCACAGGCAGGTGGTGTAGCTGTTAGTCAGCCTTGTGTATCGCAGGAGATCTGATGTTATCAAATTCCTTTTCCCCCCAAAGACTAAAGAGAGAAAGCCTTTGTGAGCATGCAGGAGAGGATGAAAACAGTTTATCTCCTGAGCAGCCAGCCTTTGTCATAATACAAATGAAATCACCTCGGAAATTTAGAGAATTAATATCATAATGAAGACGGGAGTACCCATTAGGGTGGTCTAATGTTGCTCTAGAGAAATGTGATGGATGCCCAGTGGCTGCAAGCCCTTATTTGCAGAGAGTCACCTCTGCAGTTGCCATTATTAGGAAGATGTCTGAAGCACAGGATCAGACACAGCCATTGCAAGATGAGATAGTGTTTGACTGGTTTCCAGGGAACTGAAGGATACAAGCTTAGTTGTACCTGTCACGATGGCTCCCAGCATTTTCCCCCTTAATGTCTTTTTTAGCTGTAGGAAGTTTCTCTTTAAAGATTCAGTGCTTTCCTAATGGCATGCCGTGAGTAATGGGGAGCATATGAAATGTTATATAGATTACAAATGGATTCACTCCATTTTAAGACGACATGGGCTAGTCCTAAAGAATGTGATTATTTAGCTTCAGCTTTTGCTTTAAAGTAAATTTAGTCAAACATTCTGAGATGCTCACACCACTGCCAGCCTCATGTTAATTTGCCCTTTTATGTAAAACATCCTAAGGGTTCAGGGACACCCCCCAAAGAGAACCTTCATTTGAACCTTTTTTTCCTGAACAATATGATACTTCTAGGAAGTACTGAAAAAAATCTAATAAAATCATATTCCTGATTATGACGTTGCTGGGCCTCCCTCCACCCTGCTCTATCTTTGCCCCTCCCTTTTCTAGTGTCATTGAGGGATTTAAAATGGCAGTTTTCCAAAACCCCATAGCAATTCCAGAATTTTCAGAAAAAAAAAAAAGCAAGCACAATTATTTTCCTGAGAAATGTTTGCTTGCAGAATGTGCTGGAAAGGCTATTGTCTGAAAACTTAGATGGGATAGCAGCTACTCTCTCTACACTTTATTCTCTCAGATTTCAGTTTACACATTTTGTATTTCTCAATCCTCTATCTGCCCTTGACTCAATGATATCCATTTTCTACAATATTCTTCCTTTAATATCTGTCACTTTTCAAGACAGATTTGTAGAGTAGTTCATTGTTTTGTAAAAATCAAATGAGGTTTTTTTTTGTTTGAAAATACATTAAAGATATGATCCATCACACTTTGTAAATCTTAATCATCAATAGGAATAAATCACAAAATATTCCCATGATTTTTTTTTTCAATAGCAAACAGCAACAAAATAACAAAAAGTTGCTGACCAGTTACCTAGCAGACTAGGACCATCATAGGAACTGGTGCAGTGTACTTCGTTATTTCTGTCTGATAGGTGTTGATTTCCTATTGTTTTCTGCAGGCAAAGTGTCTTAAGAGTAGCTTGCCTAAGGGTTTGATCAAATCCATCCCACTTCACATGCCACTCTAGAGGAAGATTTCACCCAAATGCTCTGATGATTATCTTCTAGGCGTCTCTTGTCGTGTTTATAAAAGGGTAAATACTCTCATTCATAAAGCTTCATCACCACCACCACCATCATCATCGTCATCATCATCACCACCTCCATCATTGTCTGTCTGTGTCTGTGGAGTAGGCCAGAAGTTGATGGTATCTTCTTCCCTTTTTCGAATCTTTTCATTTGTGAGATATATTCTCTCAATGAGTGTAGAGTTCAGGAAGTCTAGATGACCAGGAATCCTCCTGGAGTTGCCATTGCGATGCTGAATCACAGATACCTGTGACAGCTGGCTCTGATATGGATGCTGGAGATCCAAACATAGCTGTGTATACTGCACAGCCATCACTTTACCCACTAAAGTGTCTTGCTGCTATCCCAACCCTTGCTAACCTTTTTAAGGCAGCAAATTCTACTTGTTCTCTAAGCATCCCACCCATCTGAATGTATGCATTTTGATATTTTATTATATTTCAAAATGTCCCCTCTTCTTATATTTTATTATTATAAATATTGCAAATTACTTTCTCCAGCTAGATTATAATCCATTTATGACTAATGGATATATGTCTTCATAATCCCTCCTCAGTTACAGATAGTAGCAGGGACTCCATTAATAGACACTATATAAATGAAATAAAACAGATGAAAGAAGTGGGTGATATAAACTTTCTATTGCTCATTATAGATAAGCAAATGCTATGTAGGAAAAGAAGTGTGTGTGTGTGTGTGTGTGTGTGTGTGTGTGTGTGTGTGTTCCTATTTCTCTGTTGTTTTTAATTTTCTTACAAACTGACATGTATCCTCATTTGGAAAATAAAGAAATTCGTCCTTCCAAAACCTAATAAAAGTAATGTACCCCACTAGCATTCAGGCCCTACCAACGACAAACAAGAGCTCGGACAAAGAAGAATCTAATGAAAACAATCACATTAAACATAGCTCTTCCATGCTCAGCGCTCAATAAGTGAGCAGCAGGCTCTCTCTGTCTGGCTTACAGAAAACAGGAGGTAACAGTTTGCAAGGAGCAGCGTTTTAATGTGATTGGACTATAACAGACAATCTATTTACAGCATGCTCTGGGGAGCTTATAAACAAATGTTGAGTAATTTCAGCCAGCAGTAATTACCCTTGCAGCTGACAAGGATAGCATGAGTCTTTCTCCTTCACCTTCAGCCCAGTCCAGAAGCCAGTGCACACAACGCCACTTCTAATTATTTCTGCATTTCTATGGCTAAAGACCAAAGTGTGTTATTAGAGAGCGTTTTAGAAGCTTTTTAAAAGCTTATTTATTAGGACAATTAAAAGTCATCACTATGACAGCAAATAAAAGGTTCCATTCTCAGGAATGCAGTATCAAGTGAGTTCCTGTCCACTTACCTTTAAGGCATTGAGGACTTGTTTTGTGTGATCTATTGTTTAGAGTTGAGGATAGAGCTTGGTAATAAACAGAAAGAATACCCGAAATTCATTTGGTTGAATTCTGAGCCTATTGCTGTTTACAATTTTCAAGTAATTCACAAACATAAAAGTGAAGTTTTTTTCCAAAGGGCACAGAATTTTAAAGAGTATCTTCTGTGTGTGTGTGTGTGTGTGTGTGTGTGTGTGTGTGTGTGTGTGCATGAGCATGCTTACGACTTGATAACAGGTATTGATAGAATAAAATATAGGCAGATGTTATCTCTTGCTTTCTATATCTCACAAGAAACCTTGGATTTCCCCAGGTGGGTAACAGCATTTATCAGGAGGGGTCACTGCTATTACATCAGTTTGACATAAGGAAGATGTTAAGAATTCAAAGATCTAAAAATAAACCTTCACTAGATAAGCTTCTAATGGAGAGCTGAAGGAGGGAGAGACAATTATGTAGAGCAATCACCCTGAGCGTTTGTAATTAACAATCAAATTACTTCCCCGAAGTGTCCAACAAGAGAACTTTTGTTGAACATTTCTATACGTGCCAAACTACCCCAAAGTAATTGCAGAAATCAGTGAACTGTGGCGTGTGTCATCGTTTCTGAAACACCATGGTCAGTTTGGCGTTCACTGAGCTTCTGTCTGCCTCAGTAAGCTCAGCTCAGATCCCTACTGTAGGGATTGACAGCAGATCTCTAATCGCGCGAAGTATATTATTTACATTTTTGATACATTGCATTAAATTACGTTCTGTCCTGTCCCATCTCATCACCGGGAGACAGAATGTTGGATAACCTCATGTGACATGATGACAGGTCTCTCCTGGGAATGCACGTGCACATAACACAAACCTTTGAAATCAGAAGGTAGATTGAAGAAAGTGATATAGGTTTGGGTCCTAAAAAGAACCCAGAAGCCTTCCAGTGGTAACATTTACCACATCATTAAAAGCCTTGGTTCTTTGGTGATAACAGCATCGTAGGACCCTGTATAGAGAGGCCTAAGCTTATGAAATATGTACTTTAGAAGCAGTTTGTAAGCCATTTTAAATGTGTTACTATGGTTAAAGTGGACCACAAACAGCACATTGTGTTAACTCACAAAGAAACAATATACTTAAAAATAGACTTCTTGAAATAAGTCAATCTCTCTCTCTCTCTCTCTCTCTCTCTCTCTCACACACACACACACACACACACACACACACACACGCAGAGAGAGAGAGAGAGAGAGAGAGAGAGAGAGAGAGAGAGAGAGAGAATCACATAGTTATAGAATCCACCACTATCAGCATAGCCTCACCATGGGTTGCCCCCTCATTGCTGAAATTTAGTTGGCAGAAGGACAATAATCTGTCCTTGCTCTAGAGACTGGCAGGTGTCACTTTGGGCAGTGTGGGATGTGAGTGACAGATATTTTTCCATGGAAGAAATGAGAACGTGGAAATTCAAGAGTCCCTCTGGGATTTCCCTGGTCACTGGTGAGCCGAGCCAGGGCAAGGCAGTTGGCTAGGCTACGGCAGGACCTCTTGTTGTGTCTGCTCCAGGCAGCTGCCAACTCTGAGCATTTTAAATAATATTTCTATTAACAAGAGTGTGCTTCTGCTTTGATGGAAGGATGCAGAAAGCTGTTCTCCAGTCTGTCTGCTGGGCACTAAACTGTTCTAATTGCTTCCCTGTGCTCTATTCAGAAATCTGGTAAATGCTGACTTCAGTGGGAAATTACTCACAGATTGGGCTGCTTTGAGCCTACAGACATTGATGCATATTAATATAAGCTAGAAGTTTATTTTCCTCTAACTAATATTGCTAGAATGTTATTTCATTTTTATAAAAAAAAAGTCTTTTTTCAGAAGGTATGTTCAGACATAATAAAGACTAATAGAAAATTGCAGAGATGCTAAGAGGGCCAAGGGAAGACCATTTCTATTTTGCATTTGGACATAATTGGGAACTTATGTTTTCTTAGCATTCACCTAATTTTAATATGGCTTAAAGAGAAATAAAACATAGAAATGTAAGATAAAAAATAGCTGTAAGCTTTCCAATATATTTAGGCTATATAGTTTTTAGATTCACCTTCCTATGTGGTATTCTAGAAAGAGATTTTAAATATATATAATTCCAGACACAATAAAAGATTATATAAAATGATTAAGAGCAGAAAAATCTGTGACTATTTCACACACACACACACACCTTCCATAATCTGTAGATACGTTTAATATAGATCAAATATTGCTTATTTTGCAAATTGTCTTTCAAAATTATTAGTGAAACTGTTTTGTAATGCTTTTAATAGTTGTGGAGTTTCAACAAAGTAGGATACTTCTTATAACAAATAGGAATTAAACTTAACTTTTAAATATTGCAAAAGAATATTAAAATTATATTTAACATTACTAAATCCAGATATAATCTTATCCATTTACTTTGCAGATCTCACTGAAGTTCATTCAAATTAAACTGACGTGAACAGGCCAAGTTTTATTTTTAAATTAGAGATCTCTAGTGTGACGGTTTAAAGGGGTGATTACATACAATGATATACAAGCAATATAAATACTCAGCTTCAGTTACAAGGATACTTATATGCCTTCATTTTCCAATAATTTCCTCCAGACCACTGCCAAAATATTACCTTGCAAAATTAAAATGAAAACCATATGTTGATTAGAGAAAACAGAGAATGTCGAAGCACATTTCAACATTCACTGAAAGAGTTAACATGGAAACTTCTTCCACAGAGAAAGAAGATATGTTCATTCAATTCAATTTTGGAATATGCTGCTTAACATCATTTGCCAAATGTTGTTTCAATTTTTAAATAATTACTTAGGTTAAATAAATTGCAACATGTAGTTTCAATTCATGCCAGCGGCAGGATTTGAAATTGGTATCTGAGTCTAAATGTAAGATAAGGAATAAGATTTTTTTCCTGATTAGAATAAAAATTTCTCCACTGAATCTGATAACATAGTGGGGAAAAAACACATTCACAATTACTTTTTCCCCCTACTTAGTAATGCAAAGATAAATTGTTCTCCTTTGGAAATCAAATATTTTCCTAACTGCTGTGTTTCTTTAATTAAACTGTATTCTTTATAGTGATCAAATATAATTAGCAGTAACAAGTATTTAATGAAAACAAACTGCTACTCCCAAGCCTTTACTACATGCTTTGTTCAAATCCCACAGATGCTCTGAGGATTACTGTATCTCAATTGCAAATACAAAACATTACCTCTCTGCACTGCCCACCTCTACTTGCCAGGAGCACTTAAAGCAATAAAAACAATTATAAAAAAAAAAAACTTCTGTGGTTCTAAAGACTCCAGTTCACATTTGGTCCTGTCTCCTCAGATTCCAATGATGTTTTCAACTTAGCTGTTCAAATATTCGATAGATTTGTTCCTCAAAAATCTTATTCGATATCATGGCATAACAGGGTATTACCCTGGTATCTTTAATTATTCGTAAGTAACCAGAATTAGAGGAAAAGTGCCCATGAAGCACTCATTGACAGCCAGGTGATACAACAAGGCTTCTGTAATTAATTGTGAGTGAAAGAGGGTTGGGTTTTGTAGCCTTGTAAAAGTTCTCCCACATGGCTGAACCCTCGGTCAGGAGACGTTAGGCAACATTAACTGGCAGCACATTGCTGTGAGGCCCTGGAGGACCGCCTGGGCACTGGGGCTCCAATCCTGAGAACCTGGGGACATAAGACATCAGCTTCTACCTTTCATCTTAGCTGAGATTTGGAGTGGGTTCAGACCACAGAGGCTCCTTAATTCTCACTAATTCATTTGCTTTCCTGATTCACTTGGCTTGGGATAACCTGAGCATGATAATGAACCCGTGAGGGGAGCACTCAGTCCCCTGCCTTTGAATGTGCTTGGCATGGATGGAGGGCTTTCTGTGAATCTTGCAAAAGGAAAGGAATCTTATTAGCACTGATTGCTAGTCATAAGCGTTCTTCAAACTGCTCTCGTGTTTTAACTCTTGCTTGCTTTCTGGAAAGAGGAGCTGTGAGTGGAAAGGGGGAGAAGGGGAGAGGATAGCTTTTTAAATAATGCCTGTCACTGGAAACTAGAAGACGTATGATATCTTCTATCATGTGCTTGCCCCCAGGTTAAAGGAGTGATTTGAACTAAATCCAAAAGCCCAACTCACATTGGGTATCACAAAAACGGCGAGACATGATTCACTGATTTCTGCAACTGTTACTGTCTTTGTTTATTTAGCATTGATAAACCTGACTGAGTTGGGGGAGATGCAGTTCAAAAATAGGTGGGTCTTTCTGGGTTTTTTGTTTGTCTGTTTTTAAATTATTTTCAAACTTCTTAACTAACGGTTCTCAAATTGACCATTTCCTGTGTGCAGGAATTCTATTAAACTAGCACCTTTGCTTTTACAATTAGTATGTTATGGACTTCTAAGTTCTGCACAGGTAAGTATTTATGCTTGAAATAAAAAAAAAAACAAAAGTCAATAAATAAAATGGGCCAAGTAGTGTGTTTTAGAAATGCAATATAAAGGACAATCTGTGTCTGCTGGTGTAACTAAAGGTGAGCATTCTTCAGAGTTTGAGGTAGTAAACTGCTAACCAAGTTATCTCCTTGTTCAATTGTGATTGTGCTTCTGTATATCCAGCCATACAGATATCCCCTTACTATGCACTTACATTCTATATATTGCAGCTGCAATTAAATAGATACTCCAAGGAGGTAGAAGAGAACTTGTGTGGAGAACTAGAAAGAGCCCTTGTCGGCACAGCAAAAGCATAGCACATTCTGTTATGTTGCAAAAGATGTATGATATCTTCCATCATGTGCTTGTCCCCAGCCTGTGGATACTTCTGGTGAGTTTTAAAATGTCAGAAATCAGCAAGACAAGTGCAACCCATGACATCTACATGTGCTGCTACTGTATCTACAACTTAGGTAGTGACCTATATTCCCAAATCATGAGTTGTTATCAAGTTTCAAGCATGTGCAATACCAACATATTAGAATAAAGAACAACCGTAAGGTTCTAAGCCCCCAGTAATTTTAAAGATGACAAATCAATGGACCGTAATCTTGAGATTTGTCCAAAACCCAAGTACTATTTAGTGATAGAACAAAAACATTCATATCCTAATTCATATCCTAAGTTCAGTACTGTCTTCGGCAATGCATGCGGATCTCTCTAGTTTTTATTCCAACTGTTTTGCATTAGCAATGCACATACTCAAGTTCTAATGCTAATGGAAGACTCAGAGTAGTAGTAACATTTCTTCCTAAGCCACAGCACTGTACCTCAACATCGATTTCCTGTGCCTTGACTGCTCACTGCTGTTTCAATTTTGACTCTTTCCAAGGATGTGCTTGTATTTCATGCCAGCCAGAGAATGTCTTCACTTAGGAAGTAAATTGAAATCAGGGATCACAATTTCCCTAATCCTTTCTCCCTGTGCCCATTTCTCCTGCCTTCCCTAGCCTTGGGGCTGACCTTATAACTGAACATGTAAGGTGAACCTTTACTAGAATTATAATTTATTTACTGTTTACAGTCAACTATATGACATCACGTGTTGGGGTGCAATTCTGTGACATCTATGGTTAGAAAACTGTGAAATCTTACTGATGTAAAGCATATAAGTGCCTTTGTTGAAGAGATGGAGTCATTTCAGATGTTATAGGATAGCAAATGAGCGTGTGTATTTGGCAAAGCTGAACTTACATCCCCAGGTATGGTGTTGACTATATCCTAAAACAAATCTCAGGTGTTTCTTTTAAAAAAATGGTGTGGCTTATAAAAATGGTACTTTGGCTGAGTACCTGGTACCTGAGTTTCTCAATAAATATTGGCTGTCACTGATGTTATCATTATCAATTAGTGACAGTGTTAGCATTGTGCTACAAATAATAAAGACATGGATGTGTGTGTTGCAAAGTGACTATGGATTTCTGGTTGATAATTGACATAGAGACAGAAGAGGAAAGTAGAGTTAGGGGTTACTGGAGCTCTTTCCAATAGAGACACTGCAGGTCCTGGCCTTGTTGTACCCTCAAAATATGACTTCTATGATTAGATATTGGTTAAGTAGCATTTAAATTTTTGAATTACATTTATTCATTTATTACTCTGTGTGTGTAGGGGAGGGTGTCACAGGACAACTTGCAGGAGCCAGTTCTCTCCTTCCAATGCTGAGAAATATTGTCAGCCATTACATACATTTGTTAATTTGTGGGTTTCTGTCAGGTAAGCCTAAATGAGAGCTACTCAGGCAATCTTAATGACTGAAAACTATTGGCATGGTTATCAACCTTTATAAGAAACTATGAAATGAGAAAACTACGACCTAAGAAGGCCTAGAATTGACCCAAACTGGGACTCTGGGTAACTGTTAAACCTAGAGGAAAGTCTAGTGTAGAAGCTCAAACAAGTCGACTCATAAGCAATAAGAAGGAGGAACATAAATGGAACCAGAGTAGACTCGGGTCAGCTATCAGCAGGGAGTTACAGAAATTCCCCCAGAAAGTATGTCCATGACCCTTCCTGAGGCAGCTGGCAGGGCTTCTCAGATGAACCCAGGCAGCTGCAATGGCCTTTGTGAAGGTCCCAATTACTCTGTGTTTTAAAATGCACAACTGTGGTAACAGTCGGACCATATATTCAGTAAAATTAGCCAGAGAGGAGAAAATATGATCAAATATGAGCAACTGAACAGACAGTGTAGCATACTATTCAAACCAGGGTCAAGAATGTCATTTACCGAGGACCAAGTGAGTAGCACATATTCTCATTTATTTCTTCTGTATTTTATACAATACGTATCAATATACATTTTTTGCAATGAAATTGTGGTTAAATAAATTGAAATGTGCCGGGCGGTGGTGGCACACACCTTTAATCCCAGCACTTGGGAGGCAGAGTCAGGTGGATTTCTGAATTCGAGACCAGCCTGGTCTACAGAATGAGTTCCAGGACAGCCAGGGCTATACAGAGAAACCCTGTCTCGAAAAATCAAAAAAAAAAAAAAAGAAAGAAAGAAAGAAAGAAAGAAAGAAAGAAAGAAAGAAAGAAAGAAAGAAAGAAATTGAAATGTATATCTAACACATAGCTTTTCACTGGAAAAGAACAAATAGGATTAGAACAGATATACAAGCACTTTTTATTCTCTCTTGATATATTTTCTCTCTCAAAAGTAGAGCTATAGGATGCACAAATTCTCTGAGGGGGACACAGAAATATATAGAAAATCATCCAAGAAGTAAAGTCCGCGTTCAATGATGCAGGGATGTCACAAATTACAACCAATAACAATCTGCTGGACTTAACAATAAGAAATATATTAGTGACCTTTGGAACATCATGAGGACTCAAGCTGGAATCAGTAGGCAACAGAGAAGGAATAGTGACTGGGATAGGGAAGTCTTCTTAGATAGAAATTGACATTAAGAGAAGGAATTTGGTCAGTGCCATCTGTTAGTCATGCAGATATTGTTTGGGGAGATTAAAATGTTTTTATGTGCTGAGGATAGGGACTCAAGATCAATGTAGACTCGGAAGAAAACATAATGTAAAGGTATGCTTTCGTAGACTGGACAGAAAAAGGTAGCTAAAAATATGCAGGGTTTTTTTTTTTGGTTTTGTTTGTTTTTTTGTTGGTTTGAATGTTGAGGAGGTGACAATCATACAACTCTAGAAGTACATTAAAGTCATCAGAATGTGACAGGAAATAGCACTTCCTGTTTAATAATATGACCTTTAGTCATGTCAGCGTGAGACTTGGAAGCAACTAGAGTTCAGTAAATTGCATGTCAAGGTGTGTCTTTGCGTAAATTTCTAGAGAGGATTTGCTAATGGGAGATGACTGCGGCAATGGAGTTGATACTAGAGTATATGTGGAAACACTGCACACCTACATGGATGAAGGTGGTAGCTCTTGCCTAACGTCCCTGCCACTATCATGTTCTGCCTGTATAGGTTCAGACTCAGTGGCACCAAAGGCACTGAATTGAACCCTATGAAGCTAAGACCCAATACTATTCTGTTTCCTTTAAGTTGTTTTTCTCAGGCATTTTGTCACTCAACAAAGAAAGAAACATAGAAAGATATGTAGCATCTTATCTCAATCAGTTAAGAGGAAAAAAGAATAATTTGTAGTGACAAATCATTGAGAAAGTAAGTGTAGAGTTCTTACAATGACAATTGAGAGAATGAATGAATGAATGAATGAATGAAAATCACTTATTGGGGGACCATGAAGAGCCCAGGAAAGTCAGCTACAAGAGCACTGGCTCATCAACTTTCAGCACACACTGGGTTGTTCTGCATCCAAATTTTCCTAATAAAGAGATTTTTTTTGAGCCTTCCACTCTTGCATTATGTGATGAATACTGCCTGAATGTCTCCTGTGTCATTAAATCACTGATTCATTCATCCATTCATTCATTCACCTATGGGGGACTGTGAATCATAGGTGAATTTCACCACAGCCCTCCAAGGATACAGTCACACTTACTGTGCACTTAGTGTCAATAGTAATCCTGCTTCGATGAGATAGATGGACTGTAACATTTTGCCACAAATCCAGGTCAGTTGTAAATACTGAAGATGCCTTCACTTTCCACCATCTGCATTCCAAACAATGTATCATTCCCACAGATGGAATATAGTATAGGCCTTAACTTTTCTGCTAAAACAAAAACATGCCAGTAGATCTGATAGTATTGCGGGGAGGGGGAGTGAAATGTTTAGAATTAACAGTGTGGACATCTAGAAATTTTAACAGAAATGAATAGTAAGTTCAATGATTGAATTTAGATGCAGGCAAGTATCAATAAAGTATAAGTATGGAACTTGAAAAGATGCTATGGTGTGGGTTGAGCTTCTGTACCGCCCCATCTTCAAAAATCTATAGAAATCAATTTCTGTTTATTGGTTTGGATTATCTAACCACTGGGTCAATATTCAAAGTACATACTCAAACCAGATAAGAAAAAAAGAATGCTTATCAGTATGTAAATTAAAGTGCTCCAAAAATACAATGTTAGCTTTAAGAGAAACAAACAAAAAAAAATAGCAAAGCAAAAAAACCTACCCTTCTCCAAAGTACTGACTCTGTTCATCCAATGCAATTAGTGTTTTGTTACCTTCAATTTTTCAAAATGTCCATGAAGTCAGAAGTTTTCATAAACATCTTGTCAGAGGCCCATGTTGATTTAGGAAGTGTCCACAGGACAGTGAAACAACAAATCAATCTAGCGGAGAAAGATCAATTGATTCAATAAAAACATCAAACAGGCTGTTTGCCATGACGAAGATCAAACTAGTGTTTGACAGAACTTTTACTTTTTAATCAATGCTATTGATGTCTGTAAACGCTCTCTTCATCTTCCTAGCCCATGTTCATCATACAAAAGAGGACAGAGTTAGTAACTGATAACTGATTTCTGCAAGAAAGCACATCAGAACACGGCTGGGCCAAAATTTCAACTTCCCTCCCTCTAATTTCCTTCTTGTTCATGCCCATCTGAAGGAAGTTCTTTTGCTACATGGTGTCATTTATTATGCAACACATTCTCCTTCAGACAATTGCCAACCTATTTCCTAGGCTCTTCTGCATGGACTCCTAGGAAGGTAGATTTTAGCCTTATTTGTGTCCATCCTTCCTGTTTCTTGACTGATGCCTTTGGAGTCTGTAATATGTCCACAGTTATTCAACTGCCAACTGTGTTTAGAGACATTTGCTGTCTTAAGCTCATTATTTCTTCCAATTGGAAAATCTCAATCTCAAGAGTTCCTTTCTCCAACATGCCGCAGCCAGCATGGAATCTGTATGCACATGACTGTTTGGGTTTGTCCTTCACAGTCCTTGTGTTTCACACTTCTTTGCCTCAGACTTGTAGCACGGAATGAACAGCACATGCACACTTTTGTGCCTTAAAAGTATACTACGAAAAATGCAAAGAAAGAAAAGGGGGGGAGAAAATATTAAGGTAAAGGCTGTTCTTTATTTTCTTTTATTTAAATATTAAGGTAAAGATAAGAAAGCTGTTATCTAAATTAGGGCTTTCACATTCTACATAAGAGTTCAGGAATTGCCATGACTCTCCACTAATGTTCTTACACAAAACTTTTCCTAACTCATCACAGTTCATTTGACAGCTAGATACTTTTCAGGGACAGATATATGAGCTTCAGTTTAACAGAGTTCAAGGTAAATGTGAGAGTAAAGGATAAAAGTGCCATACAGATTGTGGGTAACGACAGTGAATTCTCCACTGAAGCCTTGGTTTAAAGAACTGTGCAAGCACATCTACAAGACTCCAGTGTACAGTCAGAGAATGATGCTTATCTCCTGCCTCTGAAACTCCTTATTTGGCAACCCAAGTTAACATGTATAGGTGCTCTAAAGTTTCAGAAACTATCTTCAGAATCTTAAAGACAGAGTGGCATTTGGAAATATTAAACAAGTAACATTTGTGATTCCTACTAATGAGGGAGTCTACTTGGGGACCTGAAATAATAAAGGCAAATGCATATGTAAATAATTGCTAGGAAAGCCCAAGTATGCTTTTTGTACTCACTGGAATTTTACGTTAACATAGACCAAAGCAAATATATGTAGCACTTTACCATGACTATATCTGGGCTTGTGTATTAGGCACAGTTATTGTTTTCCTTACTGGGGAGAAGAGCCAAAGAGGATTATTTCCCTCAACTGTAAATATCTGTGTTACAGAAACACAGCTGGAAAGCCACATTCCCGGCTTTCCACTGTCTTTCCCATGGCTAAAATCAGCATGGTTCTACTGAGGTCTAAAAGACAAAGATGTATTGTCACTGACTCCTGCCATGCCAACACTCAGATGTGCCACCTGCACTGAGCTAGAGTCACCTGGATCTTCAGGCATTGCTAACAATCCCTAATGTCATTGGGGAATGTTAAGTCCATTGTTATCATGGCAAATACTAATCCTTGCGCTTTGCTTCTTGTACGAATATGAAGAAAGCTAACTAACCAAATGTACAGGAGTTTTATTCCACTGTAGGCCACAGGATGTTTAAATATCAGAAAGGACAATCAGAAAATAACAATTTTTAAGCTCCCAGCAGGAGTACAAGCTGCTGCTACTAATGGATACAGAACAGAAAAGGGGGGGCTGTTCTAGTATTTTAGATTTTGTCACAATACCCCATCCTATTTTAAACACAGATCAGTAGAAAATGCCCTTACCTTGAAGATATTTCCGTGCTGCTTTATACGCAAATTTTTTGAGGTTTCTATTTATTCCCTGACTGATTCTTTTCAAGTTTAAAAGCAAGAATTGTCCCATTTTTTCTATGTTCCTATGAAAGAGCAAGAAGTTATAGCTTAACTACTTCTTGTCATTTTTATATGAAAATAAATGGAACAGAGAGAGGAGGAGAGAGAGAGGGAGGGGAGGGAGGGAGGGGGGGGGGGAGGGGGGGGGGGAGGGGGGGAGAGAGAGAGAGAGAGAGAGAGAGAGAGAGAACAGCTTAATGGACCTGTTAGTAAGTACACATGTGGAGTCCTTATGCAAAGTATCTCTCTCTACCAATTTCCACTTTACGTTTTGAGACAGGACTTCTCACTGACCCAGGCACTGAATGTGCCAACTAGAGTGGTTGACTAGAAGAAAGATCCCTCCCTCTACCTACGAGCCCTAGGGATTTCACAAGTGCAAAGAAACAAGTAATTTTTTTTTTTACATTAGTGCCAGGATTTGAACTCACATCCCCATGCTCAAACAGCAAGCATTTTGACCAAAAGAGTCTTCTCAATCGGCAGATTTTGATTGTAGAAAAGATAAATAGTGATTAAATATTTTATTTTAATACTGCATAAAGTCATAAACAATTGAAGGTATGTTGAAAACTCATATGTATATATATATATATATATATATATGCATATATATGCACTAATTACTAAGATAATATCTGCCTTCTTTTTATTACAATTTTCATTGCAATGTCTGTAAGACTCAAAATTATTTTTATATGTGTGTGTGTGTGTGTGTGTGTGTCTCAAAGAATCACATAGTATCCTCTCCCTCTATGTGCTCTGTCTAGTTGTCTCCAAAAGCAACATTTTGCGTATCTTCACTATAAAGGTTCACTCAGTGTTAGAGGCGATACAATCCACCCACCCACTTAGCTTCCTCATCTTGCTTCGCCTCACTGTGTGTCATTTTGTGCTATAAAGCATTAATGTTCCCATCTTCAAAATCACGATTATTAAACCTTGTTACAGATGGGTGCCACTTGGGTGTATGACTGCGAGCTATTTAAATGGCTTAGTAAAGTTAGCCATCCAGTGAGTCAGGTAACTAGTTAGTCGGATTCCATTTCTGTTCAAGAACTAGCTCTCGAGGAGACGGACAGCAGCACAGTATAAAGTCCAGACAGATGTCAAACAAGAAAACATAAGTGGCTACAAGCACCATGGCTTATTTCCCCTGCAAGAAACCAGGCGCTTTGAACAACACTGGCTATAATATGAGACAGCTTTAGCTTACCCCTCTGTGCATCAGTGCCTTGGGTTTTGTCATGGTTTTTATTGAGTGTCCCGTGGGTATAGAGCTTTATGTGAGTAGAAGGAAACAGCTTTGTGAGGAAAGACATATAAAGAGGACTTAAAGTCTTGAATTTTTTCTTAGTTGAGTCTAGTCAGAGTCTTGTGGAATACAATTTTTGAATGGCTATTTTTATTTTCTCTTTTCCTGTTCTCCCCTTTGTGTAGGGCAACTGTAAGATGTACTGAAACACAAACCATCGCTACCAGGAAATGGAAAGAAAAAATGTTCACTTTCAAATTTTCCTTTTCTTTTTGAAGAATGTTGTCATGAGGCATAATACAATATAACCTAATATTTTATTTACCTTGAAGAGCTATGCTATGCTTAGGCCTCAAAAACAAACAAACAAAAAGCTTACTTTAAAAAAAAAGTTATCTGAAGTCATAGAATGAGAATACAATGAACCCAGGTCTGAAATTACAATTTGTTTTTGGCATAACATCCATGTTTTCCTACCTTATAACTCCCCATGATCTGTCTCTAATTCTTTGCAGTTTTCTACCAGGAATTCAAAGAAAATGAAAAAAAAAAAAAACAACTTCTAAGATTCGTAGCCTGTTCATGGCATGACTTTAAGATGTCCCTAAGTTTTGTTGCACAGAGATCTGAGAGAGTAAATTATGCCTCCCTAGCTACCACTGTGCACTCATACCCACAACAAAAAGAGAAGTTGAAAAGACGAAAGGGTAAAGAGAAACTCAACCAAGAGCACAAGAAATAAAGTTTCTCAAGAATAACCCGAGCCCATCATTTGGAAGCAAAGTCCTGGTACCCATTTCCTTCCTTTCTTTCTTTCTTTCTTTCTTTCTTTCTTTCTTTCTTTCTTTCTTTCTTTCTTTCTCTCTTTCTTTCTCTCTTTCTTCCTCTAATAAAATGAAGCTGAGTGGCTGGCAAGTCATTTGCAGCTCAGTGCAGAACACTTGACAATCAGCAGCAAGAGTGGAGAGTAGAGTTTTTACCAGGAAAAGACCAGAGAAGAACAGAGCAGTAGGCACATTCCACATCCTACACTTTAATCCAGGAGCTCTGAATTTATGAGTCCTCAAAGGCTTTTTCAAAAGCTGGAGGAAGAATCTAGGCTGGTAGTCTTTAGAGGACCCTGTGCAGAGAACAAAGGCCCGATGGCATCAAATCAAGGGACATCGCCCTCCAAAGAACCGGTAATAAATCTCAAGAGAGACACCCACTGCACCACATGGATCTCAGCACACTCATAAAAATATCTTCATTCCTGAGGCCATCAAAATTCCTGCCTAAAAAGCCTTCATTATAAAAGAAGGTAAGTACACTTCTGTCAGACTCTGGGACCGGCTGCCTGCAGCCTTCAGCACTGAGAGGAAGGAGTCCACACAGCGTGGGATGTTTGATGAGTAACTCAGCAGCAAACGGAACCTCGTGGTCAGAGCCTGCTGGTGTGCACGCCCCATCATACAGAGAGACAGATGGAGGTGAGGAGCCGGGGACGGCTTCCAGTGCAGAAGGGGTGCCAGGAAGGTGGCTTGTTAATAACACTGCCGCTCCAAGCAACTTCTTGTCAGCACTCAACGTTTCAGGATCATGGACTTGTGGCTTCTTGAAAATTGCCGCAGGACTGACATAATTCCTAGTGTAATTCCTGGTGTAGTTCCAATAACAAGAAGAGAAAATCTCTAAGCACTCCAAAGGGCTAGGGGAAGGCCATTGCTGTGCAGTGACTGACATTTGATGAAACTTTACATCCTGTCTGCCAGTATTCATACAATTCCAAGAAGCAAAGTCTTAAGGTTGAGGTTCGGGTCAACTATTTCTTTTTTGTCTTTAATTCTTGGTAAAAATTGAATAATAAAAACACACTTTCTCTTGAGGATTTTTTTTTAAGATTTTCTTTAATGGATTCTGTAAGGTGATTTTGGATATGGAAAAAAAAACTTGCTGTTAGGACAGGTTTGTTTTCAAATTATCAGTTCACAGTAATGAAATTTCTACACAAGAGCAGGGGACTAAAATATGATTAATGCAAAGTCATCCAGGAAGAAGAATGTGAGGTTTGGAATTTAAAGTCATTACACACTAGCTTTTCCCCAACAGTTATCCTTCAATAAAAACGATGGTATTCTTTACATTTCAAAAATAAAAATGGTAATAAATGTCCTAAATAACCTTCCTCACATTAGCCGCAATGAATAAAAGTCTCAGGAAAATTTGTTACTGAGTAATTTCAGAATTAACAGTGAACATAACAGAACTACTAAGCTCTTCTGCTGATCTTACAAAATAAACAATCTTAGAGGTTTTAGAGTTGTTTAACACGGAGCTTCCTCTGGTTGGAAATGGGGTGCCAGTGCATTTGTAGCACAGCTGGAGGGTGGGTGTCATTCTGTCCCCATCTCTGCTCTCCACTTCCTTCATTCTGCTACAACAAACTCTAACACATGGGCGGTGTTATGAAAACACAAAGCAGAGCCTCCTTTATACACCCTTCAGGCACAGGAAATGTCAGCTTTGCAATGTTTGTGACAATGCACAACCTACCAAAGACCCTTGTAATTGTGCTGGAGTGGTCTACCTGTAATGTCGGCTTATGAATACACCGCCCTACCTGAACGAGTCAGCCATTCCAAAAAAAAAAAAAAGTTTATATTTTAAGTTACTTCCTTGCTGATAATGTATGGATGAGAAGAAAGTAAAGATGATAAACACGGACTAAATACAAACATTGCCAAGGAAAGTGTTGCCAGCTGAACTGGACAGTTGAACATGAACTAAACTGTGAAATAAAATGAAAAGCCATCACATGCATGCATGGATTTCTACTTCCACAAGCTTACCTCAAAACTGCCTAGCTCCAGTAGGCCCAGTAGAATATGACTCTAATAAAGCTAACACATATAAACATGTCTTTTACCTTATTTGGTTGCTGTAAAGAAAATCTCTTCCCCACCTGCTTTACCCTCTGCTAAAGTCAACAGGCAATGATAGTGAAGGCCTGCATTCCATCCCTTTTTATTTTCACAGGCATGTCCCTAAACTTGAGTTTCTTCTCAGGCTACTGGATGCTTCTGGCTACAGTAATCTCATCTTCAAAGTCACAAGATCATTGGAAGGATGGAGTAAGATCATGGAAATTGCCTACCCTTGATACCTTAAAGCACTCTGCATATACAGCCTGCTTATTTCCATTAATTCTAAGATTTACAGTTAAGGCATTTGCCCCTAGAAATTTATGTGCATAAATTTCTATAATCATAATAACCCTACTTTATTAGTATCAATGGAGTTGTAGTGCATTTGTGCTTACAGAAACAATTCCATTTTGGCAGCACTGGATGAAGACTTTTCTGCTTACTGAACATTATAGTAAACATATAGATGTGAGAATCATGTTAAAATTATCATTATTCCCATTTTACAGATGAAATCAACCAGGCTTACGTACTTGCTCAGAGATGCATAAGACAGGTTATTATAGAAAATACCTAGAACAAAAATTACCACCAGAAAGAAACAATACACTGCCCAGTCAGATTACAAGCACTGACCAATACAGGGAGGTAAGAGGACAACAGGACAGCTTGCTTTTCAATTGCTCCTGTCCTAGTTAGGTAGAGGATGTAAGAGAGAAGTGTTGCTTCCATCCTGAGATCTCTTTAAAAATTAATGTGTCCACAAAGCGACCTCTGAGGAAGGAGATAAGATCACTAAAGGAAAACCATCTTCACAAACTATCTCCATGCTCCAGGCCACTACATTTGCTGGGCTGAGTGCAGCCAGAGTGTATAGGATCTATATAGGATCTATGTAGTATGCTCCAGAAACATAGGACTTGTAACCAAATGTTACAAAAAATAATAATAAATATATTTTTTAAAGGAGGTGAAAAATAAACCATAGAAGTACACAAAAAGTCACTAGGGTACTTTATGAAGTTGTAAGACAAATAGACTTTTTTTGTTTTTCAAGAAAACATTTTGGCAACTTCTTTCCTTTCAGTTAATCTTTGGGTGTCTTTCAGGTGGGGGAAGGGTGGTAATTAGAAGTGAGGCCAAGCAATGAAGAAAAGCAGCCAGTCTAGCTCTCCAGTGCTGCTGATATTCTCTTCCCTGCTGCCAGCTCAGCCACTCAGCAGAATGGTAGGGGCTGGAACAGACAGGCACACTGAGGAGGGAGGGAGGAAGAGAGTTGGGAGAGGAAAGGAAGAGACTGATGCTTGACTGGTAGAAGGAGGAATATAACTTTGTAGCTGCAGGCTGTCCCCCCAAAGACCAGACAATAGGATCAAGTTCCCATCCTAGTCACTTTTTTGATGCAGGTTTCTGGGAGTTTCTATGTAGCTGAATCCTGTCTATCTTTAATTGGCTGTATTTTAACAAGTTGTTTCTTTTTCTTAAGATCTTTGAGTGCCAAAGTTTTCTTCATATGTGGTTATTTCAAAGAATACAGGTTAGATACACATTCACAAACAAGCAACAGGCACATACACACACACACACACACACACACACAAACATACTGACACACACTCTGGATGATAAATGAATCAGATAAATCTATATATAAATAGTTATTGATCCGTTGTTCTCTGCAGTGTTACTACTTCACACAGTACCCTGCCTCCCCAGGCCCCTGCATGATCTATTTTGCTTTGGGACCTTTAGGTTAGCTGAAAGATGACTGAACTGCTGTGCTCCTGGAAGGTAACCTGTTAGATCTTTGTCCTAAGGACACTGAAAAATGGGAGTGGAACACGTGGGTGAGCAAGAATCACCTTCTCTTTTCAAGGCAGAACTCATTCCTAGTTCTGTGCATGGCTCTTCCTTGGGATAAATCATAGCACAGGAGTCTGCTGTAGACAAGAAGGGCCCGGCAGGTAATGCGCACAGCCAGGAAGCTGCCAGCTTACTGACAGCCAGTGTGGGATTTCACAGTCAGCAGGGATGTCAGCATCCAGGGAGTTCAAACAGAAACCCTCCCAAAAGCAAACTCCAAGACAGTAATTTCGCCTGTCAGGAGTGGCAAGCTAGATGGATCTAGCAGTAGTCTGACATGGCCGGTCGCTAACAGAGACTTTTAAAGGAGATGAAAATCACCCCTTTTTACTTTTCTCACCATTTCTAACCATTTCTACCTGCAGAAATCTCAGTTTTAAAAATCGGGAAGGGCTGAGCAGTAAAGCTAACGGTTAGCAGAAGAGGAATTTCTGCCAGGAAGAGGCAGCCTTCAGACCTGGCCGTTTCCTCCTGCAAGTTAGCTGTCTTCATTCAGAACCAAATCCCCTGGCTCGCCTGAATTCCTCTAGCATCCAGAGCATCCTCTCACTGAAGCCTACAACACAACTCACTGTGGAATCTTACAGAAGGCAAGAATTTCAAGACACACTTTTTTTTCTCCTTTAAAAGGATCTAGAGATATAAAATCTAGATTGAACTCACCCACAAAAAACCTACAAACCAAACCAACCAAACAAAAACAAAACAATCCCTAATCTTTCTTAGTGTCTTGGTTTTATTTGGAGAAAGGGGATACTTTGTTTTCAGGGGGTTTGCTTTTGCTGATATTGTTGTTGCTCCTTTTAATGCTAATTTAAGAATTTCTATTAGTTTGGAGCTTTTATTTTGTAATACTTGCAACTAAAAATATCTTCATTAGCAGTATCATATCAATTTTTTTCTTGTCATACGGATGCAGGACACCAGCTTTAGACTCCGGATGGGATGTCTGCTTCAATCAAATTAACACATTCTAGAAGCATGATCTCGAAGATGGAAATCATAATCATTTTCTAATCAGAAACCACAATATACCTGTAGTTGTTGAAAGGCATTATCAGCATCCTCATACACTCTTCCTGTTTTGATTTGGTTCATTCTTTAATTGTAGGTGTTCTGGTTTAAGTGTAAAATCTTTTCCAACTTGACCCTCAGCTGGTGGCAATATTTAGGAAATGTCAGGTGGGTAGGGCATAGCAGGCTGATGTAGCTGAGAGCTTTGTTTCTTGATCTGCTAAGGTGCAGCAAGCCACATATTAATTCCCTGCCACCGTGAGTGTGAGTGCTTTCTGAGCTGCCAAGTCTTCAGCATCATGAAACTGTGTGTGAGCTAAGGAAACAGCCTTCAAGTTTTTCTACAGGTAATTGTGTACAGTGACAATTACAAAGTAACTAGTATAGTAGATTTTGTATAGATAGACAAGAAATTAGGCAGTGTTTGTGTGTGTGTGTGTGTGTGTGTGTGTTTGTGTATGTGTGTGTGTGTGCGCACGTTTTTGTGTGTGTGTTTGTGTGTGTGTGTGCGCACGTTTTTGTGTGTGTGTTTGTGTGTGTGTGAGTGCATGTGTGTATGTGTTTGTGTGTATGATAAAGATTGACATTGATATCCCTCATACTGCATTGTATGTGCACCAGTATATCAAGGTCTCCTATTTGAATCCAAAAGGAACTGGAGGCATGTTGTGTCATCTGCCCTGAACATCAGAATTCCATCCTCACCTTTCTCGCTACTTATCCTGATCTTACTTATAAAGCACAAAGAGTACCTTGATCTCTGATTCAAAGTTCACCTTATGTACAATATGAACTAGACATTGAAGACTAGCGGTAGCTACAGAGAAGTGTCACTTTAAGAATCCCACCAAGCAGCTGATCTCCAGGTTCCCGTATTTTGCATCTTGTTTTTGTCTAGGCTGCCAACTCCTTTAATGCCATATTGCTGGGTGTGACCTCTATATGCACCCGTAATTAAGAATTTTATCCATGTATTTATTTCTAATGATTGCTCCATTTCGTTTTAGCTTCATGGATTCAGTTATAGTTGATAGATCCTTATGGGTCACAGAATTTATTACTTTAACCATAACCAATCTTTCAGCTCTTTTTTGAAGGAATATTTAATAAATAAGGTATTTATGGGTTTTATAAATTATGTTACATGTTCTTCTACCTTAGTTCAAGGTAAACAAAGTCATTAACTTATTTTGATTTGATTCCATTATTTCTGCATCCCATAGCAATCCAAATACTTACATAGATAGTGTCATTGCTAATAGCAAAGACCTGAAATACCTAATCAATATTTTGAGCTGTAGTCACCAAGTAGAAAGAATCTGGGGTTGTTGGGTAGGGGTTGGCCAATGTGTCACAGGTAAAACATTTGAAATGTAAATAATAAAATAACCAATAAAAAGTTCTAATTACTTCACAAAGTCTCAGAATCTGAGCTTGGACTAGTTCAGCTCAAATTATGAAATTATGCATTTCAAACATTTTGGATATTTAAACTTCAAATATGACAGATAATATAGTGTTTCCCATAAAAAAACATAAGTCCATGTTTCCTTCCTCTTGACTGTATGTGTTCAACTTAGCATTCCTACTTCATGTCTCCAACATGTGTATATCAGTGTCAACATGACTTTTGCAAGCCTTTTCTTTTAGATCTGATAATCAAAATTATACTTTTCTTTGTCTCCTCAAATACTGTTCATTAGTTTCTATCAATTATTTTAGCTATCTTCAGTTATAGTTATAGGCATATATTTCTAACTCTTTGCCACACACCCCACCAATTATAACTAAAGAGACAGTTAGCTTGAAATCTTCAAGTCTGTAGCAAACACATTTTAAACATCTTTTTTTTAAAATATCACATAACATCTATAAGCATATACCATCATAAAATAAATTATGTGTTTTACCACATAACAACAAGGCTAGCAAATGAACTGCCAATGTAAGGCACACACGAGTGAATTTTTAGCATTATGACACAGACATTTTTTTCCTTTAAAAGATGCTGCCTAACTGGAATATTGACATATGGTATTTATTATTGATATTTCTGCAAAATGCTTAATTATATCTTGTAATAGTGGAAAATTATCATTTTAGACAGTGTTTAAATATAAGCAATCATTTTCTAATTGAGGAAATAAGCTTACTTTATGAATATCGAGTTTGCCAATAAAGTATTTCCTTATATTAAAAACCAGTGAAATGATATCAATCATTTAAGCATGTTAATTTTAAGATTGATGGCCTACTTTTAAGGTTCTTGAATACTTACATATTAGTATATGTTTATTTAAACTTACCCTAAACACAGATTTTGCTCATTCCATAAGGTATAAGTTGCCAAATTAAAAGCAACTATAAGATGTGGATATCTTCCCTTGAATTATGAAGGATATCTCAGAGAAACCCCCACTTCTGATATAATACAGGATACTGCCCTTGTTCTTGGTTATACACCAGAACTTAATGATGAGATCCTATTGTCAAAGACAACACACATTTTGATTACAGGGCTTGGAGTTGGTCCTTACCAGGAAGCTTTCTTCCTGCTGGCTAGCTTTAATAGTACCAGAAGGTGTTAGCCAACAAACAGTCTTACCCAGGTCTGAACACAGCTAGCATTAACCAGTATGAGGGTAATCAACTGTTGTCTTCAGATTTTATTTAAAGCCAGCTCCACAGAAGGAAACAGAAGCCTGGCATTGTAAATCTGGACAAGAATCTACAGTTAAGGAGTTTATTGGTCCCAAGGGTGAAATTACTAATATTACTTTGCTAAAAAACCTAATATTAAACCTTCTGAATTAATATAATTATATCCATCGATTAGTACATCTTTCAGATATAATTAAATAAGTTTCTCTATGCGATGATTAGAAGTTAATCCAGAAACTCACAGTCAAAGTGCAAAGATTAAATCTAGGGAGAACTCAGAAATAAGTGTGATTTCTACATCACAATCTCTGCCCCCACCCTCAAGAATCAGGGACCATTGTGAAGGAAGAGACAGCAAAGCCATAAGAGCCAAAAGTAGCTTGAGACAATGGGAAGACTTGGGTAGAGCAGTTCTGTACTTGACAAAAACATTGCACTAAAGAAGCTACAATGGCTGTGCTTGTCTGCACAAGACCTATGCAAGATCAAGCCTGTTGAAGCTCTTGCATGAAATGGGAAGGGAACCATGAACATCCACACCTAGCTGACGAGCTGTTAGAAGTGAGCATCTTTGGGGAGAATTCAGGCTCCTACTCTATTATGTTCCAACAGATATACCCACAACCATGATGACGTGACCAACACAAAATGGACTCAGTAGAACAGAAGCAATCTGTAAAGCTCATGACCATGACGATAAGGGACAGTGGAACATGAAGGTGTTAGGAAGAGACATAGCAGATGAATGGGATTAAAATACATTGTATATAATATGAAGTTCTCAAAAATTATTAAAATATTATATCTAATTTTAAAATACTTGAAAAACATTGTTTTGGCCGGGCGGTGGTGGCGCATGCCTTTAATCCCAGCACTTGAGAGGCAGAGGCAGGCAGATTTCTGAGTTCAAGGCCAGCCTGGTCTACAGAGTGAGTTCCAGGACAGCCAGGGCTACACAGAGAAACCCTGTCTCAAAAAACCAAACCAAAAAAAAAAAAATTAAAAAAAAAACATTGTTTCAAATTGATCATCAGAGCAATCTGAAGCTATCATTTCCCTAAAAATAACAATGTATGCCTACAAGATCTTTCAGTTTATAAAAATGTAGGGTGATAAAAGTATAGGGTGTTTTCCCACTCAAAATTTTAACCTTCGTGAATGCAATAGATTTTAGAGGTAATATTAAAATCCCGAATGAATACTACAATTGTCTAGTGATGTGATACCATCAGTTACCTAGGGGTTTTTGTTTCTTCTCTAAACAATAAACTCCCCCGATTGTAAAGTAAACATCTTTGTCTTCTTGGTAGCCTCTTTGGCTGGGCTTGCATCTAAATATCCAATCCTCCTTTAAAACAGCTCAGTCAGGCCAGCAGAGAAAACTCTGCCAGAGCAGCACACATTTCCAGACCTAGGATGCTGGATTTTCCAGACCTAATATCAGCCCAGTTGGGGTATCTCATCGCTAAGATCTCATCTCATTATTTTTTCAATTCATATTGGATTCACTGTTAAGCTATTTTCAGTCATGCACATTGACCTAGATTCTCCCACGGTGTAAGCTACTCCCCAGGAGTAAGCTGGGTACTTGAGGAAAGTGCATTAACCCTTTCAGGTCTGCTGTGTTAACTGCTTTCCTGGTGCTTTAGAAGAGACAGCTTTCAGGACAGTAAGTGAAGCCTTCATATATAAAGGATGATTTACACAGCTTGCTTAGAAACCTTCTAGAACAACCTTACAACTAGTAGAAACTAGTTTACTTTCTAGAATGATAGCAAATATTCAGATGATGGACTTTAAAACAATATTCTGATAAATATTCAATTGTATTATTATCATTTAGATTCTAATTATAGAAAGGCCTCTGATCCAAGACCAAGGTTACTATTAAATACCAACCTTCCTTTGAAGATCATAAATTAGAGTTTCTTCTAGCAGAGAGCTTAGAAAGGCATTAACAGTTGTTAATATTTTATTTTCCTCTCTACTGATCCGTCAACAAGGTATCTATTTATTTAGCAACATTGTTCTTTAAAATAAATAAATATAACTTAAAGTAGTTTCAGCTTGTACTCCAGTGTCACTTGGTTCTTACAAGTGACAAACCCAGGGACATATATTTAAAGAGTGGCTACATAGGATTTACTGACACTGCCCTGGTAGTTGACCTCTGCAAATATTACCCTTCCTCCATTTCTCCACTTCATATAACTTTTCCCTTCTGCATTTGACTTCTTTTATGGGTTATTTCTTCATTAAAGTTGGTCATTGAACGGTTCTAGTCACAGGGCCTTGGCAAGTCATCAGGGAAAAATAATAGTACTGTTTCAGTAAAGACTCAGCTTGGCATTAGACTGGACTGGCTGAGGACTCTGTATCTTCAATATTACATTTGCTCAGTGTCTTGTGATAGCAAGGGGACTAATAGAGAGACAGTAAGGCATGGTTAGGAAAACACATTAGGAGAACTTTGGAAAAACCTCTCATCTCTGAATGAGAAATCAGAGGCAGAATGAAATGCCCTTCACTGCCTCTTTGTAGCCCCCTCCTTTGGAAAGGTAACAGTGAAAGTAAGTCAGGTTCCATCTGGTTTAGATCAGTGAAAGCAAAACACAAATAGAAAGGTTGCTATAAGAAAATTAGCAGACAGAAACTATCGAAGTCTGCTGAAGTGCTGCATGAAAAATGTCTAACATACAACTTCCACATAAGTAGAAAACAAGCACTAACTAACAGGGACGTGGACACCCCTCCCCCTTCCTCGCCCTTACTGCTCTTGCTAACTTGTTTACAAGAGTGTCTCACTCAATAAACCTGAGCTACTCGGGGTCAGTGGCTGCTTCTGGTGAGGCCAGGAGTGCCTAACATGTGGAAAGATTCAGTCAATGTTTGCTGATGGGGGAAATATGTCACCATCTTTAAGCAAATACTTGGACTAAGACATCTGGAAATGTACATTTTATTTTACTCCCTGAAACAGTGTATTTTACTCACAAGAAAATGGTCACAGCTACTTGAGAAATTGTCTAGTTAGATTTATTAAGTTCCTCTTTGTTTCAACACAAAACAAAGGAACAACAACTAAGAACTGTTAAAAATTGATACCCCTATCTCTGTGGTTTACTGTCCAGTCTAATACTTTTTTTTAAAAAAGCACTGGTGGCGTGAAACAGATGAATTAGAACTTGAATTAAACTGAGCTTCTTGATGGTTCAAATTTATTATTACAAAAAAAAGCTGTTTGCTTTCTTCTTTGATAAATGCTCGTGGGTTTAATACTGTCCCTAAGCTAAAATGTGTTTCCTTCTCCCCAGTAGGATATCTTCTAGCCAAAAACAAAGTTGTACAGAGAACCTTGAGTAGACATACATTTCCAGTGATTGTAACATCTAGTTTTATACCTTGGAAAAAGATTCACTGTGTAGAATTATCAAGGTACCTTACAGCTTAACTTCCTTTTAAAAATCAACAAACAACAGCTTCAATAAATATCTAACACAGAAACAGGGAAGCCACAAAATGCTCTCTCAGGGAAGTGTATAAACTCTTCTAAGCCTTGGAAGAGGTTATTTGCTAAATGTCTAAAAGAGTTAATGATCTTCCTGAAGGGAATAAAGATCAAACCAATGTCCTCCACAGCACTAATGGCTCAGTACACTAAATCTTTTACTCTTCTCTAAGTGACTTCAGTCTCTTTCTTTGGCCTCCTGAAAGCAAAATCCTACTCCTTTATATTCAAGGAGGGAAACTACTTTTAGATTGCATTAAAACCATATGCTGCCCAGGAAATTCAATGTTAGCAGGCAGTAAATTACACATTTAACCTGTTTGTTGTTCCTTGGTGTTGCTACAAACATATTACAGTACCTGGTACCATTTAATGGCTAGAAACCCAGTCCGTGCCATTTGGAAAACATGTGTTCTGTTCATGGTTGATTTTAGTTCTGCCTTCCTCTTGGCACCTGCAAGCTGGTCTAGATTATTACAAATCGTTATATAAATATGAACAATAAGCACTTGAGTAGAAATAATTGATACACTACCCATCCTTCCATTCTTCAAGGTAAAATAAAAGATAGGGGCTTTTCGGCCTAATTCCCACTTCCCATTAAAGTTGTGTATATAAATAACCCAGGTTATCTTTTTCCTTTTGAGAAACACGGTTTTTTGCTAACCGTTTTCCTCCTAGTAGCTCAGAGCTCCACTACTCTAAATTAGGACAGTTTATCTTAAGGCTTCATAATCTTATGAGACTATAATTGGGAAGTTTATAAAAAAAAAAGCAGGGAGGGGGGCTGCTTTGTAAGCTTGGCAGCTGAGATAGAAGGAGGGAACGAGAGGCTACAGCAGAATTACGCCATCACGGCTAGCCAGACTCTGCTTGACAGAGCCGTTTAATATTTTGACAAGACAAAATATAAAGCAACATTTTATTCTGTAGAGACTTCACTAGACACAAGCATGGAAGTGCTTGTGATCAATAAAGTTTGCGGTGGAGAGTGATTTATTTACAGTGGGGTATTATGTAGGGAAAGAGCTGTGATATTTCCACAGGCTTTGACGGCATAATGGGCCCCTCTCAATCCTTACACGGAAGGGTTAGATTGTCATGGTTGCTCAGGCAGTATTCAAAACGTTATCTGATCAGCCTTAAAGACTTCAGAACGAGACAGATGATTAGTTACCCTAAACGATCCTCATCATGCAGAAATTGATGATTTAATATAGTCAATGACAGACGATTCCATTTGTACTAGATAAAGTGTCTGCGGTTTGTATCAATCATAATAGAGTTATTATTGAGCATAAAAAAAAAGCATGTTTAATATCATTAATTCCAGATATGTCGCTTTCCACATCTGGCATTCATCCATAGACCAGAAGCACTCCAGGCTATCTCTCCTGCCTCTGAGCCGGCGACTCCAGTGTGTTTTGTAATTTCAAAATGTTTTTCAGCACCTCCAGCTAGGCGCAATAACAGTTTACAGATTACCTATGTCATCACATTTTGACAAACTTCTCAATCTGATGTGACCTTCATCTTTAGCCATCTGCTTGCCTTTGTTTCTGATTTTTTTTTTTTTTTTGATAAACCTCTGCAGCTTAAAGCTATAGTAGTAGTTGGTTCCATACACTGTACTTCTAGGTCAATGTTTCACCTGTGCAAACCCACAAACACAGACGGCGGAGTAAAGATGGTGCCCTTGGTTCAGGTCCCCAGGGGCCCGACCCTCCGTCACCCTTTAGTTATATTTTTCATCATTCACGTCAAATGCATTTTGATTGTATGGAGGGGAAAGCATAGAATCAGAACAAAAAGGAAGCCCACGCGAGGATTCGGGTGAAGCGAGAGGGAGGAAAGAAGAGGCAGAAACTCAGAGAAGTTGGAAAAGTCAGGGAAAGGTGTAATTTGTACCGTCATCTCACCTGAAAAGCTTGGAACAATGGGAGAGGAACATAAATAATGAAGGAAGAAGAAACAAACACTTCAGGGGTGGGCGCACATTTTAACCACCTGAGGCAAATGCTGTTTTTCATTAATTTAAAACTCCATTTCCGAAGTAACATTTTGAAACTGCAAAAACTGTCCAAGCCTCAAATATTGAGCAGCAACTTTTATGGAGGAAAAAAAAATCTTGTAGAAGGAAAATGCCTTAAATTAAATTATTCCTAGGCACAAATGCTTCTATAGCATTTAATTTGCAATTGGCTGTGTGGATTCTTTTTGCTACTTTTATATTTAGCAAGAAAGAATTTGTAAACAGTGTTCTAAGTGCTTATGGAGCAAATGTAATAAACAAATATAATTTCTATGTGACGGATACTGGTTAGACAATAGAAATCTATGAGAAAAACAGACATTTCTTATCCACCAAATGCAAGTATCATAATGTGCACTATTAATATGAAAGGAATGAGGAGAAATTACTTCTAAGTAAACCAACTGACAAAAGAAGAACATGGTGGAAGTAACTGATGTTGGAATTACAAACACAATCTCCTCCATCACCAAAGATGTCTGTGTAGGTACCAACACAACTGGAGGAAGAGCATGTTGCTACACTTGAGTCCAGTTAAAGGCTACATAAACACTGGTATTTGTTTGAGCAGCTTCTATTTGGTGGGACAGACCAAAAGAGATTTATACTATTTCAGGGACAGAGAGAAATTTTTGGCTGTCTCTGCCTCATCAGATCTGTTTAGTTACTGTGGCTTCAGCATAATTGGTTTCTCCAGACAGAGCTCTAGATTTTCATGTATGGTATCTTTCTGATAATTCTAGGAGTGACTTATAAAACATAGAAATAATGTAACTCTACAATAATTCTACTTTAAAATATTGGTAATAATTAATTGGTACAGGTATAGAGGAAACACTTGGCAGATTTGTCGAAGTAGATTTATTAAAGTATATTTAGGAATGTATTTCCAGAGGTCATATGAAAACAATCAGAAGAATCAGAATTCTAGTGTCCTAACTTCAGCATTTTTAACTATGTGACATCTATAAACCTGATGTCTAGTTTTCATAGTGAATATTGAATGTCTAACTCTTACATAGAATACATTAGGAGTCATTTTTATTTTATTGTACTAAGGTTTTTGAAATTGAAGTATAAGTATATATTTCTTCCTTTTTCTTCCTCCAACCAGTTCCATAAACTACCTTTATCTCTCTCAGATTCATGATCTCTATCTCATTTATTTTTGTTAGACACATATACACATAATTTTATATATATATGTACATATATATATGTGTGTGTATGTGTGTATTTATGAATATATACATACATTTATATAGAATACATATTTCTTCTATATATGTACCCATTACATGTTATAATTTTAATACACACATATATATATAAACAAAACCAAACAGTTCATTTCATAAATTTGTATATGTACATATATAGATTCCTGCTTTTAAAAATAAAACATGAAACAGGCTTAGCATTTATAATGTTACTTTTATATATTAATTTCAGGGCTGACTACTCAGTACTAGATAACCAACTTTGGAACTCTTCTCTGTGGAAGACTATTTCTCCCACCTTCATCATTCCTTACTTACCTGTAGTTCTTTGTCTAGCATTGTGGTCTCTTGAGATTTCCCTATTCGGTTATGACATGTCCAGTGATGTCATCATGGTTTGGACAATTTAGGCAGCCTGTTAATGAGACTTCATGGATATAGCTTTTGACATTTGTAGAAGAGTATGCAATCTCACAGCAAACTGTTTTTATAATTCCTACTAATTTTCTGCCTCTTGGGCTATGATTCCTGAGCCTAAGGTACAGGGGTTGTGTTGCAGATGTGTCATTTGGAACTAGGCACCACTTGATCACTTGTTCGTTGCATTTAGATGAGTTCTGGATTTGCCTAACACTCTCATTTGTTATAAGGAGACACTTCTTTGATGAGGAGTGATATCTATAATTGTCTGTGGGTATAAAGGTAAATATTTAGAACATAGTTAGAAATTATTATGGTTGAGTAAAGTGGCAGTTGATTACTCTAAAATCTATGACTTTGCTAACCTTGGATACTTGACAAATTTATGCCAATCATAATGTCCCCCTTTTTGAGCAGAATGTAACTTCAATTCTAGAGTTATCTTTACCATTATTACACTCTTAGGGATATCTTGGCACTCTGATCTTGTTGTGGTTTATAGCCATCATAACTGGCAGGGCTATTGGTTGCTTTTCATCCTTGGTAGAAACCATGGCACTTTTTGGTACCATGAAAGCTAGTTCTCCAGGAGGAGGCCAGGTCTATCTCAGATCCTGAAAGTCTTATATCTGAAGGACATGGTGTCCTCAACAGTAGAGACTTACCTTCCACCTCTTGGATACAACCAAGTGCAACAGCAATAGCCTATAATATTTGGGAAGTCTCTTGAATAGCTCTTAACAATAACACAAAAGGGGGTACTCATGCCTAGTGTTAGAAATTTAGTTAGATAATCAACCTATGCCTCTTGTGGGAAATACCATTATCCCATCAAGGAAATTGTAGCAGTAAATTATTAACAAATGAAAGATACAGCATGCACATGCAACCTTTATATTTTAGTAAGTCTTAGCTAGCTCAATGGCTGGGTCACTCCTGAACCTCCAAGTGGCTAACATACTCCTTTCTGATATTCCTGAGTTAATACTTGCCAAATCTATATTTCTTCTCTGCTACCACAGACCCAACAGGGACGTGACCCCAGGGGAAGATTTCCCAGTTTCTTACATGTAGGAAAGTTCCCCCTCCTGGACCTTTTCCTGTGTAGTTGCCTCCTATTTCCTGCTAATGGCAGAATCTATCTTCCGATTTCTACATTTCTTGTCCAGGAACCCTAAAAGTCACACCTCTATACTCCTGCCCAGCCATTAGCTGCTGGCTCTTTATTGACTAGTCAAAACACCCAACTCTTGCCAGGGTCCTGAATCAGACATGGGAATTCCCATGTAAGCACAAAGCAAATCCCCAACAGGAAATTTTGTTTAAACTACACACACACACACACACACACACACACACACACACACACACACATATATATGTATGTGTATATGTATATGTACATATATATGATGTATATCTATATAAAGGCTTATATTTATTAGATATATTAGGTAGATAGATAATAATATGATTTCCAGTGGTGTTTACAAATATCCTTACTGCTATTTTACTCTCCTCTCTCCTTTAAGTATGTTCACCTCCCTCTTCCTTCCTAGTTAATGTCACCCTTGTTTTTGCTTCTCCTCCTTCATCTTCCCTACCCTGTTATTCCTCTTTCTATATCTCTCCCTATCCCCAACCCATGGGCTGTTCTTACTTTCCTGCTTTCAGAATTACTCCAGGTTATATTGTGTCCACCCTAGTTTGATCTTGGAAACTTGACTAGGTGGAAGAGGAAAGGAAAGACTTGCAGACACATAGAAAAGCTATGGTCATGGGGACTCTGTGCAGTCTGATAGAATGGCACAGATTTCTGCACAATCTGAAACCTTGGCACACATATGTATAGCAGAGTAGAGGTCTAGCAGAGTAAGCTAGTCTTTGTAGGAGGTCTATACATGTCGACAGTCTCAGGCTGTAAATGTGGGAGGAAGAAGCTGTAGTTGCTAATTTTTGTGCACACTGGCCAATCATTCATAAACACTCATACTTGCACATAGTACCAACATTGTCCCTGGACCAGAGAAAGACTTTGTCATCCTTCTGAGCCTAACCTAATTTCCATATGACTGAGACATGGTCTTTTACATGGTTGTACCTATAGCAACAATAACACTCACTGGGAACTTCATTTGATTTTTACATACTCACCAAGTATTTCCCCATCTCTCCACAAGGTTATCTACTTAGATATGGAGATCTGGAGCTAGGAACCTCAGATGAAAGAGAACAGTTAGGTTTTGGATTTCTGGATCTTGATTCTCTTGTCCAACATCATTTTTCTAAGTCTATACATCTACTTGCAAAGGTCATGATTGTCCTTTACAGGTGAATAGTATTCCATAGTGTACATGTACCACATTTTCATGGTTGATTCACTACTTCAAGGACATTTAGGTTATATCCTTTCTATCGATTGTGGATATCATGGCAGTGAACAAAGCTGAGCAAGTGTCTGTGGGGTAGAACATTGATTCCTTTAGCATATGCCATAATAATAAAAACAATATAGTACTGGCACAAAAACAGACTTGTAGATCAATGGAACAAAACTGAACACCCAATATGATCATATGTAACTATAGACAACTTATAGTTCAAAATACCAAAAATATATTCTGGAGAAAAGAAATCCTCAATAATCAATGCTGCGAAATTTGATGTCCTACAATAGAATTAGACCTTTCTCTTTTTGTTTCCTTGGACAAAACTAACTACAAATGGATCAGACAATGAAATGTGAGCATTGTAGCTATTAGAAGAAAGCATAGGCAGTCCTCATGTGATACAACTGTAGGAAAAGATTTTCTGAGTGGGACTCCATTTGCTCAGAAATTAACAAGTGGAACCTCAGATAAAACTAAAAGTTTCTGAACAACCAAAATTCAGTCAGTTCAGTGAAGAGGAATCCCACAAAATCAGATAGAATCTTTGCCAGTTATACATCTGGCAAGGCTAGAATATTTAAAGAACAACAACAAAAATATTCTAAAAACCAAAACCCATTCAAGAAATGGGCCTAGTACCTGAACAGAGAGTTCTCAAAACAAGAACTTTCAATAGTTAACACACAGGAAATATTCCAATCAAAACAACCTTGAGAGTCTATATTTCTGCAAACAGAAGGGCAAAGATCAACAAAACAATGGATCTAAATGTGAAAAAGGATATAAAGAACAGTGAAACCCCCAGTCACTCTTGGGGTTGCGAATGGGTCCAGCCACTCTGGATATCAGTATATAGAGCCTTCATAAAGCTACAGCCAATTTTACTGTAGGACTGTATCACTCCTATGAGTGGTCTATTTTCAAAGCACCTCAAAACAGGAAAACAAAACACCTCATGTCATAAATGACAAACTGTACACCCAAAGAGAAGAGCTATGCATGTTTTACCTATTTAACAGTAGAAATAAAGACATATGCTGGATCAGTGTTAGTCTTAATTTATATGAGTATTCCTATAGTGGCCACGAAACAGACAGTTGTAGTGGGTTGGTCTGATGCTGTTTGTATTCTAATGCGAAATACTGACTTTCAAGATCTACCCCTCCCAATTCCCCAGTAGCAGATCCATACATACACCAAGTGGTTCTATGTGAACCTTGTTCCCCAATTTAACTAATCAATAAAAAAAAAAAAAACTAGACCCAGCGTTGGATGGTGGAGAGAGAGAAAGGTGAGACTTGAGGATCAATTGAGAGGGTTGTGGGAAGAAGAAGAAGAAGGAGAAGGAAAAGGGAAAAGGGAAGGAGAAAAGGAAGAAGGAAAATGAAGATGGAGGTGAAGGAGGCTGCCACAAGAGGAGATGGACCATGAGCATGTTGCCATGAGAAACAGCAAGTAACAAAGAATTTTCTAGCTGAGAGTAAGTTAGTATACCCCAAAACCTGCCCAATCTAGGCTTACAGCTTGTGAATAAAATACCTGAATCAAATTATAAATTTCTTTCACAAAGATCCCGTCTTCAATTGCTTGTCTGTGATCTTTCTTCTCCATGAAATAACCTTGGAACTGTGCTTTGATAACACAGGCATATCTAGCCTAACAGCAAATAAGCACTAAATGATGGGTAAGAAGAGCTTCTTACCCAGAAGTTCATTTTTCGAACACAAGCATTCTTGAATACATTTCAATTCTTTTAAAATATTAAAGAAAATTTATACAAGTAACATTACAATTTTTTTAATGATAGTTGACACTATTTATACATTTTATGCTAAGTTCAATAAGGAAACATGTTGTTCGTAGTTTGATATTTTGTTTCTTAATATAGAAAGATATCCAACTTTCAGTATCAACATGGTATTGTTAAAGAGTGAAAAATACTAAATTAGAGTGGTGTTTTAAAACCATAATTCACTTAGGTTTTAAACAGCTTTTTAATGACCAAATATAGTCCCTAAAACATAGAAAACACTGTAAATAAATATTCCTGTTAGTTGAAACACTTTTTCTTTCCATTGATGATTTGGCCTTGACACCAGAATATATGGAGAAAAAAATGTCAATCAATTTCTGACAACCCAAATATTTGTGCCAGACACAGACAGGACAGGTTCATAAAGCAAGTGACCATAACATCATCTAATGCCACAATCAAACACTTCCTGCATCACAGTCTAAATTGAAGGCTTAGTTTCAGTTTTAAGCTCATTGTAGAATTTACTTTGGTCACTAATCATTGATGTCCTTGGTAGGTTTTAAATGAGCATGCCATTTTGCCTGAACAAAAATCATTTGTGCTGAGAATGACTATTTAGATTTGATTTTTACTATGTGACTGTAGATTTATAAGTAAGAATAAATGGGAACTATATGGTAACGGGGAGGCCGTGGTTCTCTATTTCAGTTCACAAATCTAAAAGGTTAACTGCATCCATCATGAACTTGGTCAGCTGGCAGAGAAACTTAACTTACAGTGAAAATTATGTAAGCAGTCATTCTGATGTATATGCAGGAAAATGTAAAAGGTTTCCCAATATATTCACCACTTCAGAACAATCATTAAAAATAGCAAATAACGATTCAAATAAAAGCAGTGAACGTGCTGGTTTGAATAATTTTCTTTTTTCCCTTTAAAAGAAAGAGATACTATTTTAATTTGGGGGGTAGGTTGGGGGGAGGTATATACCTGTATGTGTAGGTCACATGCCCCTGATCATACTTGTTATCCACCTATGCCTTAAGTGATGTCTCGCATTAAACGGGAAGCTCTTGGACCAGTGAGCTCACAGGAGCTATCCGGTTCCTGACTCCCAGTGCTGTAACTGTACCTGGCTTTTTCTATGAGTGCTTGGTATTTGAACTCAGATCTTCCTGTTTGCAAAGCAAGTTTTCGTATCCAACGTACCCTCATCCCAGGATGCTATCATCATCATTCTTTTTTTTTTATGGTGAAAAAAAAGTGTATATTTAGAATTAGTCATCTGGACTCAGTTTAGATGATCCCAATTTTGTTGGCAACATCCAGAGCATCATAATCAGGAGCCAAGCGGACATATGCCTTCTTCTCTCCATCAGGCCTTATCAAGGTATTGACTTTGGCCACATCAATGTCATAGAGTTTCTTCACGGCCTGTTTGATCTAGTGCTTGTTGGCCTTGACATCCACAATGAACACAAGTGTGTTGTTGTCCTCTATTTTCTTCATGGCTGACTCAGTGGTCAGTGGGAATTTGATGATAGCATAGTGGTCAAGCTTGTTTCTCCTTGGTGCACTTTTCCAAGGATATTTTGGCTGCCTCCGGAGCCGCAGTGTCTTGGGCCGCCGGAAGGTGGGTGACTATCATCATCATTCTTAACATGGTTACACATCAGAAGAGGCATTTAATCTGCTGAGGTTTCTCATATTAAATAATATTACAAATTAGAAATAATCCTTAAATTTGGTTTTTTTTTTTGATCAGTAAAATTTTTGTTAGGGACCCAAAGTGTGAGGATTTACAATGTTTTGATTCTGTTTTTCTCTGCATTCCTGTATGATTGTTTAGAATCCCCTGAAAATTCTTTTCTATTCCTCTTCTTTGTTACTGATAATGTGTTTTTATCTAGTGCCAAAATAAAATCAGCCACAAAATTTTCACTGGATGTTTTTGGTTAATTTATCATGTCTGCTTTGTGGATTTCAAAAAGTTTAGCCTGTGCTACATTGTCTATAAAAAGCTGTATTCTGGGGAAGAAAATTATGCACATGACGTATGTCTCCTCCTTTAAGTTGTGGGAATATAAGGGAGAGTGGCTAAGATGCAGGATTCCTGGGTCCTAGTCCAGGTTGTATCACTTGCTAACTATGTAACTTAGCATTGGTTTAAAGAGTTCTTGGAAACTCAACTCCCTAATCTTAAAGGAAAGTAATTAAGGAGTTTTCAATCCCATAGAAGAACAACAATATCAAGCAACCAGACCTCTGCCACCCCCGCCAAAGTTCCCAGAGACTAAACCACCAACGAAAGAGTACACAAGGGGGGGATGGACCTGTGGCTACAGATAGATATGTAGCAGAGGATTGTTTTATGTAGCATCAATGGGAGGGGAGTACCTTGGTCTTGTGGAGGCTAGATGACCCAGGGTAGAAAAATATTAGGGCACTGAGGCAAGAGAGAGCGGGTGGGAGCACCCTCATAGAGGTGGGGGAGGGAGGTAGGGGGTTTGTGGAGGGGTAACTGGGAAGGGAGATAACATTTAAATTGTAAATAAACAAAATGACCAATAAAAAAATAAACATAAATATAAAATGAAATAATTCACATAGAATACTTCATCCATAACTACAAAGAAAGATAAGAGTGTAAAGTGTTTTCTTCTCATGTATAAAAGCCTGAATTTGGATCCCTAGAAACCACCTAAAATGAACTTTTACGGTACATTCACTGTAACCTTAGGTCTGAGCAGAGGAGAGTCAGACAAGCATATTTCAGATGCTTGCTACCCAACAAGTTTAGCCAATGGCAATCAGCAGGTTCAATGAGAGTCTCTTCTTAAAAACTGAGGTGGTGAATAACAGAGAAGGATGAGCTGCATCCACCTCTGACCTCTACACACACACACACACGTGCATATACACATATGCCACACTCATGCAGAAATAATACAATAACAATTCAGTGACTGACAAAAATCATTATCTATTAAAACTGACATGTTAGGCATGAGGAGCTTCTCACTCACTCTGGTATGTCAGCAGAGTCTAGCCTTCATCAACAAAGCCATGTCCTACTAATCTATGTATTCTATTTTAATATACTTTTACTTGTGTATGAATGTGTGTGGAGGTCACATAACAATTTTCAGGAGACTGTTCTCTTCTTCCACTCTATGAGTCTCAGGGACCAAACTTGGGTCCCCAGGCTTAATGGCAAGAAGCTTTCCTCCTCATTGAGCCATTGTGCTTGCTCTATATTCTTGATAATAGTAAAGTAAATTCATTAAACTTATAAAGTAAGGAGAGATAAGGATGTGATTAGATGGGATTCAGTAGAATTGACCCAACATTTGACTACATTTCCAAGGTCATTCATGTGGCTCTGGTATGTTCCCAAGTTCATGCATGTGGCTCTGGTATGGCAATCTCCACTAATAATATTTAAAGGAATAAAAACAAGAGACGGATTGTGAATGACAAATACGGTGTCTAAATCGTACGTAATGCAAAGATGAGTAAGTGCATACAGCCTGGAGAAAAATGTAAACAGTGTATTCTCCAAGAAGGGGCTGGAGAAACTGAAGAGGAGAATGTTTAAAGTACAAACTAACTTTCTCTCCGAAAATGACAGTGGAAGGGAAGTGGATGACTTTGAAAAAGTTATCCTAAGCTTTGAAGCATTAAGTAAAAATGACATTTAAAGAGCCATTAACCTGTTTATAAAAAGAATTCCCTCCACCTAAAGACTGTTGATTCATACATCACAAAATACATGCCCATGCACACACACACATGCACACACACATGTATATGCACATGCACACACACACACATACCTGCATGCGCACATGCAAATGCAGAGAGACACACATACATGCGTGTACACGCATGCACAGATACACACGTTTTAGTTATTCTCAATTATTACTCAGAAATCACTATTAATATCTTAAAACTCATATAGCTCAGAGATATCAATAAGTATACAATGCTGTCAGTAATAAATGTCATAAATTTTCTTCAAAATAATCCTCATATCTGGAATCTTACAAATTAGTAGTGGAGTCCGTGTGTCACTGCAACCCTGACTCACATCCAGTTGCAGTGAGGACAATCATTCACCTGTTGCTTTACCTTTTCCAAGGCCAACTATTCAATGTCTTATTGACAAAAATAATTCTGCTCCTGTGAATTTGTATCTTGTCACCAGTTCATCAGTTGAGAAGAAAAATGAACCAACAGTCAGCACTCAGGGGTTGTTGAAGTGGCAGAAGGTTCAGTTCCTTTAGAACAATGGTTTTAGCTTGACATTGTGTGATTATAAGGTAAAATACTGTCTTACATAAAAGCATTTGTCCACAACTGTAATGAAATTCTGTACCCATTCCTCAAAGTGAATGGTGACTCTGAAATTTTATCAGAAAGTATGGTAGAGTCATCACTATGTTCCAAGGATTTTTTTTTCATTAATTTTGCTTTGTCTCATAAGAGGTATTATAAGCTGCTCTCTGATTACTCCTTTCTCCTCTTTGTCTCTCTCTTCCTTTGTCTCTCTCTGTCTCTCTCTGTCTGTGTCTCTCTCATTGTATCTTTGTGTCACTGTCTCTCTCACTGTTTCTTTGTTTCTCTGTCTCTCTGTTTCTGTTTCTCTGTTTCTCTCTCTCTCTCTCTCTCTCTCTCTCTCTCTCTCTCTCTCTCTCT
>NW_021604636.1:3572806-3614169 GCF_004785775.1 Grammomys surdaster | reverse complement strand
TCTCTCTCTCTCTCTCTCTCTCTCTCTCTCTCTCTCTCTCTCTCTCTCTCTCTCTCTCTCCATACATACCAAAATAGTGTTCTATATTTGACATGCTGTTGTCCTTGGTGCTACTAAATCTACATGTTTGCAGAAGTGTCACATTCTTCACACAGAATGGCAAGATGGAACTGTCAGCAGATTTTCTCTGTAGCCTTCTACCAAGACTGAAGTCCTACTAATTGTTAATTGCAACAGAAATTCATAAAGGTGGAGGTCTTAGTTCATGTTCCTATCGCTGTGATAAAATCCCATGACCAAAATTGATTGAGGAGCAGGAGTAAGGTATTCCATCTTACAGTTCTACATGACAGTCTACCATTGAAAGATAGCTGGGCAGGAACTCAAGACAGTGACCTGGAGGCAGGAATTGAAGCAGAAACCATGAAGTAGTGCTGCTTACTAGTTTGTTCCTCATGGTTGGCTCAGTCAATTTTCTTATAGCACCTAGGACTCCTAGCCCAGAAGTGCCACTGCCCACAATGATCTAGACCCTCTCATATCTATCATCAAGAATATGCCCCATAGGGCAATATGCTGGAAGCATTTTCTCAATTGATGTACCCTCTTCCCAAATGACTACCCCAGCGTACTCAAGTTTACATAAAAACAAGCCAGCACAATGGTTATATACACAATACTTATGTTAAGACAATATATAAACAAAGGCTGAATATTGATCAGGGTAAAGCAGAAGAGAAAGAAGGAATCTTCTCATGGGGAGCAGAGGAACCAGTAGTCATGGAGGTGTCCTAAGTAACCTGAGACTAACATTGTGAATCTTTTTGAGCATTCTTTCCAAGTAAACATGGCAAAAGTGCCAACAATGGATATGTATAAGCAAAAAAGTGCAAACAGAAAGGAAAATGTCTCTAGCAACTGCCAGTCCCAGATCCCATCTGCTAATCCTCTTTTCAGTTTCCCTTCCAATTCTTGACAATGCATCTTCTATGATAAAAGCTTGCAACATAGTGAATTGCCCATGACAACATTATTACTGACTGTAGTTACTTAGAGGCATAGTATTAACAAGCATATATATATATATATATATATATATATATATATATATATATATATATGACTCAAAATAACAGGCACAGAAAAAATAGTTTCTCATTTTAGTAACAAAGCACATCTGTACATTCTTGGGTTATTGTAAAAGTAACTTTTATTCACCTGTTGCATTTGTCATCCCCAGCCTTAAAGCTTAAAATGTTCACCCTTCCAAGTTCTTTGTGAATTCTGGCCAGTTTGTCCAACTCAGCTATTCTGGCTCAAACTCCTCTCCAAGCTGCTGATATACACGCTCCCTTCTCTCAGCTTCTGAGTGAATTGTTCTGCTTGGCCTCAAACTAACTCCAGCAATTTGTTCTAATCTTCTGGCTCCTTCACCATCTCTATCTTGTTCTGTCTTCACCTGCATCTAGCGTGTTCTGCCTGCAGCCTGTCTATAAAACTGTCCTAGTAAAACTGCCTCCTCACTACAGACTGAACTGCCAAAAACTCCACTCCACTGCACTTCCCCTCAATTCAATGACTCAACCAAATTGGCTGATTATAACTCAGAGATCTAGATGCATCTATCCTCTGAGTGGTGGGATTAAAAGTGTGTACCACCACATCTGGAACCTAAGCTTTTCTTTACCTGAAACTTGTTTTGTACCAGGCTGGCCTTGAACTCTGAGATCAGTGTGCTTCTGTCTCCTGGGTTAAAGGTGTGTCTGTATTCCAGCCAGAATAGCCATGTTGCTGAATTAAATTTTCTCTATAGATTATCTCTCACTTTCCATGCACTCATGACTATCTTACTAATTGATAGATCCAGATATGCTTAACACAGGGGCTCTAAAAGAGATCATTGTAACTTCACTTGAACAAGGCATTGAAAGTGTTTCTTGGCATCATACCTTACTTTTTCTTCCTCAAAATGTGACTGATTAAACTTCCTTCCCATCACCCAGTACCAGAAGTAGAAATTCAGACCAAAAATGACCTTTAAAAGATTCTTGACTCCTCCCACAATTCAAGGATACATCTTCTATTGTGCAAATGCTTCAGACTCTGGATACTTCCAGTTCCCACCCAGATGAAATCTCAGAAATGGCTCCTAACTTCCTAACTCAATAATATCATCTTTACCTTGGAGTAGCCTCCTGCTCACTCATCTCGTCTCCAGCACTTGGAGCACTTTGTTCTATTTTTGCTTTGCTGTTTTCCTGTGCAGAGAACTCAGATATTCCTTGTTGTTTAGCTGCAACTAGTACATAAGTTTGAGGAGTGAATAAATCATATCCGTCGTTTTATTACTCCCAGTGCTTAGGCTTGTGCTTGATAGCGTACCATGAGCTGTTTAAACAAAATAGCTTAGACAAAAGCAAAAATTTGTCCATTTGCCACAGTTCTATAGACTAAAACTATTCTATGAAGCAGCTCAGTGTGGTCAGGGTCTGGAGAAAGCCTACAGGGGGGAACTTGTAAAGTACCAGGCTCTCATTATATTACCACAATGCAGGGAAAGCAAGGCAACTGTATAATCTCTCTTCAAAGGCTCTCCTTCATGATCTGATTGCCTCCTAGAGTCTCTACCTCTAGACTGATGTTTAGTTATAAACATAGCACATTTGTAGGGAAGCAAACATTGCTGTAACACAGCAGTGATGCAGAATGCACTCATTCAATAAATGAGTAAGTAAGTAGGGAATGTCAGCTCTTTGCAAGAGTAACCAGTGTTCTTAACTATTGAGTGATCTCTCAACAGGATGCAATGTACGTTGATAATAGCTCTGCTTCATTCTCCCCTTTAACTCCTCCCAAGACACTATCACATCTCCCTTTAAAACCTCCTCTTCCTTTTATAATGATTTGACTACAGTTTTAAGTCCACCCCCAGTACAGTTAGTGTACCCATATGCATGCATGCATTGTGTCATCCTCTGGGCTAAGGAGAACTCACCATTTCTCATACCCCTAAAGAAACACATGTGTTCTTTTCAGTAACCATTAACTGCCACAGGCTCCTAAGCTTGAAATATGACCCTGGAAGTTCCTCCAATTGCCATGCTGAAGTTTGTAACTGGTTTGATCTTGTGCAGGTCTTATATCCATAAGCACAACTTCTTAGAGTCCATGTGCACCACAGCCATGTGATGTTCAGAAGACAACATTTCATAGCACTCCTCCCCATATTCCAGCTCTTATCTTTTTCTCTACCCCATATTCTGCAATGTTTCATGAGACTTAGTGAGGAGATAGATATGTCTGTCTATTGCTGAGCAAAAAATAATCATGACTTCACAGCATTTTGAACAGGAATGGGTCTCTGCATTAACCAGCATAAGAAGTTTCCATAGCAAGAGTGAGAAAGTTGTGTGGTCAGCTCCAAATACATTTCTGTGTCTTGCAAAATATGTGGTATCTTCAGTAACAGCATGTTACTGCCTAGCTATGTTAGACAACCAAGAACAATGACAATGGCCTTTACTTGGCCATTTGGAATGCCTCTCCAAATAATAACACGTAGGGAATAAACCTATGCTTTGCAATGAGATCTTCTAATTAGTGTCTTTTGACAACAGTGTTGTTTGCTTCTACTCAAACTCCCCCTTGAATAAAATAACTATAATTTTAATCCTCTTGCAAACTAATGGGGTTTCACAAATCTTCTTTAGATATTCTCAGTTTGGGCTGACCCACTCTGCACCCTTTCTTTTTATCACTCCCATCACAATCTCTGCTTAGGCCTCTGCTGTCCTCATGTATTCTGTCCCTCTTGCTATCCTTTATTTCTTTTGATTTACATATTCTAGCTAGCTAGCTTTCTCGTAAATACTTTATTTGGTTAAATCTTCCTCTATCACCTCATTTCCACATCCCCATCACTCTCGTACCTGTTGAACTTTTCTGCCTCTGGTATGCCCCCTCTCTACTTCCTTTTCACTTAAATTCTACTACCCTTCTCCACGAATTCAATTTCTACACCAATGGCCCACTTGTAGTTTACCATGTGTAATCCATGTTAAACATACAAAGCAAAATATTTGAAGCTATGACCTCCTATGTGAAAGAACATGCAGAATATGTTTTTAGGAGTCTGAATGGCACCCTTCAATTTAATTTTTTCCAGTTCCTTCCATTTCCTTCCAAGTGTCAGTAGGCTTTTTTAAAACAGCTGAACCATGGTACATTGTGTATATATAGCACAGTTTCATTATTGATTCCTCATTTGTTTGACATCTAGGTTGATGTTATTTTCTAGATGTTGAGAGGAAAGCAGGAATGAAAGGTAGGATTTCATAACCTTGTTCTATCTGCCAGTCTTTATGACATGTGGTCTTAAGGAAGGACTCGAGTTTTATGGAAATCATGTTTATGAGGTTTACCAGTATAATGGTTTGTACTGTGGTGTAACTGTCAAGTCATCTTTAAAAACTCAATGTCTTTTCAAAACTCTAGTGTATTTCAAGAATGAAACAACAACAACAACAACAACAACAACAATATGAACTTAAATAATTTCTTTACAAAGGGAAGGAACTACCAGAGCACAGTCACATTCACAATCAAATCAAAGCAAAATCAAAATTCAATTGTGTAAAAGTTCAGTGTTCCTATCCCCTTAGAGGCCACAATCCTTCCTCCTATTCTTCCATAAGAGTCCACAGGCTCCATCAATGTTATGGCTACGGGTATCTGAATCAGCTGCTGGGTGGAGCCTCTCAGAGTACAATCATACTAGACTCTTTTCTGCACGCATAACATTCCAATGGGATGGGGCTCAAGTTGGGCCTGTTATTGGTTGGTTATTCCCTCAGTCTCTGTTCCATCTCCCTGTCCCTGTATTTCTTGTAGTCAGGATAAGTCCACAGGAATACAAACAGAGTCAACTAACCTGGACCCTTGAGGTTCTCAGAGACTAAACTACTAGCCAAAGAACATATATGGGCTGGGCCTAGGCCATGTATGTAGCAGATATGGAGCTTGATCTTCATGTGGGTCCTAAACAACTGGAGCATGACCATCCCAAAAGCTATTGCCTATATGTGGGATATTTCCTTAGAATCTAGAGGTGGGCTGCCTTGTCTCACCTCAGTGGGAAAGGATGTATCTAGCCTCACAGAGACATGATGTACCAGGGTTGGGGGCTACCCAGGTACATCAGAGGAGCAGGGGGGGATATGATTGTGGGAGGGGGTGTCTAGGGGTTAAGTGAGCAGGAAGTAAAATGAATACATAAAATAATAAATAAATAAATAAATAAATAAATAAATAAATAAATAAATAAATAAATGTAAAAGGGAAAAAAAGTTCAGTGCTCAACATCTGGATCTCAGTCACAACCTAATCATTTGAACTCCAAAGAACATAAGCAGCATTGCTTCTCCAGCTCTGCCATATACAGCACACATAGTTTGTCTCATAGGCTCAGGAGAGCTCTACTCCACAGCTACTATTGTCTTTGGAAGACATTCCATGGTTCTGATGCCCAGTATGCTGTGATCCCTACAGACCACCTTCATCCACAGCCTCCAAGCCTTTCTTAGGGACTCTAACCCTGTTGTATAGTGCCAAGCCTCTGTCTCTTTACTGTGACTCTAATCAATCCTGAAACTTAGGATTTAGTTCAACTGTGGCTACGTCTTCATCAATGGCCTCTCCTGATATACTACTGTGCCATGCCTCAGATTTACCCTATGACTTCTTTAATTCTGCAAACTCCACTGCAACTGAAGGCTGCTCCTTCACTAATGACCTTTCCTGGCTTCTCACCATGCCATCCTCCACTTATATTCATAACTACTTCATACCTTCAAAATCATTAGTGATATGTAAGATGGTTTCATATTACTAAGCTAATTGCCTGAATGATATCCGGCTTTGGTATTCTTGGACCACAGCCTCTGTGTTCTGACCTAGAGGAAATATTCACAAAAGACTTAACACTGATGATGCTAGTCTCTTTAATCACTGATAATTTACCAGCTCTACCTAACCAGACCTACCATTCCCACAAAGCAAAGGTTTCACTTATGGTGCTGGTCTCTTGCTAATCACAGCTAATTCTTCAGATCCAGTTGACTAGATTCCACATAATCTTAATTCAAAATATCACATAAATGGCACCTCAGTCTATGCTTCCCTCTGAAATGTCATAAGCCAGTTAGTTATCCACCATCTACATCTCTTTCAGCATTCTTACCTGTCAAACTCTCACACCAGCTCTATAAACTCTTGAGTGTTCACTGGCTGTTCCAGCCAAATATTCCAAAGTCATCCCACTATCCTCCCAAAAATATGATCAGGTGTGTCAAAGAAATATTCCATGAACTTTGCACCAATTTCTATTCTAGTTTGTTTTTTATTACTGCGATTAAAAACAAAGCAAGATAAAAAACCAAAACAAACAAACAAGAACAAACCCACCATGAGCAAAAGCAATTTGTAGAATAAAGGTTTAATATGACATACAGTGCATCATCAGGTGAAGCCAAGTCAAGAATTCACAGCAGGAACAAGAGGGTCATAACTGAAGTACAGGGCATGAAACGATTCTGTTTACTATGCTGTGGCTTGCTTGGCCTGCTTACTTATACAACATAGGATATCATTTCCAGCAGTGGCACCGTCCATAGTGGGCTAGGCCCTCTTATATCAACCATTAATCAAGACTTGTCTGTAGGATAGTCTTACAAGGACATTCTCTCAATTAAGGTTTCCTCTTCTGGGATATATCTAGGTTTGTGTCACATTGACAAAACCCAGCTAACACATCATTCTTAACAATCCATTTTTCCACACACTAGTGTTAGGTTCAGATGAATCATTGATTCTTCGAAATTGAGGACAATCTTTTTGTTACATCCACAAACCCAATCTGACATACATGTGATCACATACTTAATCTCTAAGCATCTACCAAAAATATATTCTTATCTAAAAGGAACTAAGATGACTCTTCGGGACAGGAAAACAGACTATTCACAGTAGTTTCCTGAGGTATTAAAGAGGAGGTAATTACACATGTCAGAATCTACAGCCCACTAATCATGAGATTCTATAATATCCGCTCAGAAAAACTACCTAGCAAGTATTGTGTCCCTTTGTCAAACGACACACACAGCTTATGTTGACCATTCTAAGATTACAGTGAAGCAGCAGTATTCACATTTCAAGTCTGTCCTGCCTCTAATATACAGCATATGTTTATGGAATGGCTAAATTCATCGAGAAGCTGGAGAACAAGGAAGCCCTTTGTGGTACTCAGCTCAAGTGTGCCTTGAAGAGCACAAAGCAGGGTGCTTAAGGGAGGAAAAGAGAATTTTGAAGTATTTGATTCCCCAGTGTAGGGGAATGCCAGGATGGAGAGGTAGGAGTGGGGTGGTGGGTGGGGAAGCACCCTCTTAGAAGCAAGGGGGTGGGGGATGGGATAGGGAGTTTGCAGAAAGGAAACCGGGAAAGGGAATAACATACAGACACAAGCCTGGAGAACAAATATAACTTTAGCTATGGCAAGTGCAATATATTTATAGGGCATTCATATAGGAAAAAAATCATGAGTTTCAAGTTTAGGGGAAAAATTATCAAATGAATTTGAATTTTATCAAGGTGCAGTTAGATTGAAAGACAAGTATTCAGCTTCATGTAGAAAAACAAACAATCTGGGATAGGTAAAACAATTCTGTCCAATATAAGAACTTCTGAAGGTAACACCATCCCAAATTTCAAGCTGTACTACAGAATAGCAATAATAAAAACCACATGGCACTGGCATAAAAACAGACAGGATGATCAATTGAATCAAATCAAAGACTAAGAAATAAATCCAAAGACCTATGGGCACTTGATTTTTGATGAATTAGCCAAAACAATACAAGGGAAAAAAAGAAAGCATCTTCAACAAAGGGTCATGGTCTAACTGGAAGTCTGAATGTAGAAGAAAGTCTGGATGTAGATTGATACCGATCACCCTACACAAATACCAAGTCAAAGTGGATCAAAGACCTCAACATAAAACCAGATACACTAAATCTGATAGAAAATAAACTGGAGAATAGCCTTGAGTAGATTTGGACAGGAGAGAAAATCCTGAACAAAACAACAGCTCAGGCACTAAGGCTCACAATTAATCAATGGGACCTCATGAAACTAAAACTCTTAATAACATGATCAAAAAGAAAAAAATGACAACCTACAGATTGAGAAAGTATCTTCATCAACCCTGCACCTGACAGATGGCTGATATCCAAAATATATAAAGAACTCAAGAATTAGATATCAACAAATCAAATAAATCAGTTAACAAATAAGTTCAGAGTTAATCAGAGAATCCTTGATGGAGGAACCTCTAATGGTCAAGAAGCATTAAAGAAACATTTAACATCCTTAGTCCTCAGGAAAATGCAAATTAAAGCAACTCAGAGTTTACATTTTGCACCTATTAGAATGGCTAACATAAAACCGAGTGACAGACAGCTCATGCTGGTGAGGGTATGGAGAAAAGGGAACACACTTCCTTCCGTTGCTGATGGGACTGCATAATTGTACAGGCACCTTGGGAATCAATATAGCAGTTTCTCAGAAACTTGGGAATAGATCTACCTCAAATGCCAGCTATACCAATCCTGGGCATATATCCCATAGAATTTCCACTATACCACAAGGACACTTGCTCAAATATGTTTACTGTAGCCTTATTCATAATAGTCAGAAACTGAAAACAACCTAGATGTCCCTCAACTGAAGAATGGATAAAACAAAATGTGATACATTTACACAATGGAGTAGTATTCAGCCAATAATAACAATGACATCATGACATTTTCAGACAAATGTATGGAACTAGAAAAAATCATCTGAAATGAGATAACCCAGACTCAGAAAACCAAACATGGTATGTACTCACTTATAAGTAAATATTAATCATAAAGTACAGAATAACCAAGCTAAAATCCACAGACCCAAAGAAGCTAAGTACCAAAGAGAGATGGAGTGGTTGGGGGCCCATGACTCTCACTGAGAAGTGGTAACAGAATAGACATCTCAGGTAGATAGGGGAAGGGTACAGGATGGGGTAGGTATGGAGGTGGGTTTGGGAACAGGAGTAATTAGGTATAGGGAGGAGGGAAGGAGAGAATACTGTGAGGGACAACTGGATTTGTGGGGTATCTCTGGGACAAGCTTAAAACCTAGAGCAATGAGAACAACTGGGAATCTGTGAAGGTGATCCTAGCTAAGATTCCAAGCAATAGGGAATATGGAGTTTGAATACCAACCATCCCCTATAACCTAATAAGATTTCCAATGGAGGGATTAGAACACCAATCAGTCCATAAAACTTAGTCCCACAATTTGTCATGCCTTACAAGATGTACAAGGGTAAAAGATGGAGCAGAATCTGAAGGCAGAACAACCCACGGTTGGCTCAACTTGAAACCAATGCCACGAGAGAGAGCCCAGTCCTGACACTATTAATGATATTTTTTTATACTTCTAGAGAAGAATTTGGCATAAGTGTCATAACAGAGACTTCACCCAGCAATTGATGGAAACTGATGCAGAGACCCACAGCCAAACACTAAGTGGAGCTTGAGGAATCCTCATGTATTGGAAGAGGGGAGAAAGTATTGAAAGAGCCAGAGGAGTTAAGGACACCAGAACAAAACCTACAGAATCAACTGGACCCATAAAGGTTCGTGATGACCGAATTCCCAGCAAGAGAGCAAGAGTAGAACAGACCTAGGCCTCTGCATATATGTAACAGTAGTGCAGCTGGGTCTTCATGTGGGACTTCTAAAGTGGAAGTATGGGCTGTATCTGATTACATTGCCTGCCTTTGGATACTTTTTTCTTAACTGGGCTGCCGTGTCTAGCCTCAACAGAAGAAGATGCACCTAGTCTTTTTAAAAAGTGCAAGGTGGAAAAGTGGAAGGACTTTACAGGGGGAAGCAGCTAAAGATCACCACGACCCTATTCCTCGCTCATCATCACCTCTTTCTAGTTTCTCACTTTTTAAATTAAACCAAACTGGAGAAATGTTAGCATTTCTTTTAGGCTCCGCCCGGCAGTTACCTAGCAACAGCCAGGTATGACCCTGGCTTGCTGTAAAAGGAAGGTTTGGCTTCCCTTTCTCTCTTTCTGACACCCACCCCCCCCGCCTCTTTCTCTCCCTCTCTTTCTGCCTTCCCCTTCTCTTCATGTTCCCAGCTGGCCTCTTCCCTTCTTTCTCTCCTCCCTCTTCCCTACTTCCTCCCCTCCCCCTCCCACTCTTGTTCCTTCCCCCCTCCCCTTTCTTTTTCTGTCTCCCCAAAATAAAATTCATTTTAAACAAAAGACAGACTTTAATTTTTCAGATTTCTAATTGCCCCATCCTCCATCTCCTCTGGCCATTGGTCTACATTTAACCCAACATCATAAAACGAACTCACTTTTTCCAACTCTAGCCACTGCAGAGCAACCGCTACAACATCCCTCAACTCAGTCCTGAGAGGTAGAATAAGTTGGAGTGATTAGGAAGATCTTTGTGGAATAGCTGTGACATCTACCAGGGTCCCCTGACATGTGATTCATGTCAGTCCAAAGCTGATTCCTCTTATCCTACAGGCATCCACAGAAGCTTCCAGATGACTCCACGGCAATGACCGTGGAGGCACTCCAGGCTATACATGACGCAAGCGCCCACTTTGAGGGGGAGTTGGAGACAAGCAAACCAGAGTTCTGTAAATTGGACATAACAGCAGAAGTAAGTGAATTTCAAGAGCTCTGGCCTGGAAAAATGACGAATAATGAGAAAGAGGACCTCAGTTGAGGTAGAACTCATCAAACCATAGCATGTGTGTGTGAATAACACTGCATGCATTTAGACCAATCTTTTGGACCATTCAGAGCTTCAATGTGCGTGTATATAAAGTATAAATATATAGACATCATAGAGTTATTATGAGTTACTATATAAACCTTTTGTGTTTTTTTCATCACATATGACTACCTTCAAATGTTTGATAAAACCAAACATGTGTTTTCAACTAAAAAATGATATATGCTTATTTTATTATGTAGAGGTCAGAGCATGGCTTGGGGAAGTCATCTTTCTCCTACATCTGGAACTCAGGTTGTTAGGTTTGGTGATACATTCGATCCACTACCCATCGAGCCATAACCAGTATTCAAAGGAGTATCCTTTAATTTCATAGGCATTTAAACGTCACTTTATACCAAGTTTAAATAAATTATAGAATTAGAAAACTTAAAATCTATGATGAGAAGAAACGTTGTCTGATCTAGTGAAAGCACACTTCTGGGATCCCAGAGAGGCTGAGGCAAGAGAATCATAAAGCGAGACCATCTTGCAATATGTACACAGGCTCTGCCTCACAGAAAATAGTTGTTTTTGATCAAATAAAAGAACTTAGCACTTATTCTTGTTTGCTTACTGATCAGCTGCTGTTTGTTCAGTGATAGATCAACAGCGAATGCTAAATCAAATACAAGAAGTGTATAAGATATACGTGAACAAAACTTATCAGTAATACTGAAACTTAAAATGGTTTCTTTTACCTAAAGTACATATTTATTATGTGTGCTTCCCAGTGTGTGTATGAACACTACACGCAAGAGCATCAAGTACTGCTCATTCTGAAGCCATTTCTCCTGCCACTATCTTCTTTAAACAACAACCACCAAATTACTAGATCTGGGTCTTTGATAAGAGTTTGCTGAGTGAACAGAGAAAAAAGGGAGTGATTGGAGAATGTTGACATTGACTGCTCTGGCTACTGGGTTGCTAATTCCATATGTACTATTGCTTTAAGTCTGTAAAAAGAATTTTTGTTCATATGTACATATATACATAAATGATATGAGCATGTTGGGGATCTGTAGATGCTCATTCATATGTGAATATGGAATATTTGAGGAAGTAAGAGGACAACCTTAAGATACTGTGCCTATTTCCCAGTTTATTTGAGACAAGCTCTTTTTATTGTTTGCCAATGTAGATGCCAGTTTACCTGGCCCTTGAGCTTTATGAAATCTTCTCATTCCTACCTCCCATATGACTCAAGCTAGGGTGATAAGATTTCAGATTCACACTGATTAGCTATGATTTACATGAGTAGTGGAGATTTGAACTCAGGTGCTCATGCTTGTGCCATAAACATATTACTCCCTTAGTCATGGCCCCCAGTCCCAGTAACAAGCATTAAATTCTTAAAGTAACCTGAAGTAGGGAAGAAGTCTTGTCTCCACAAGACTGGATCCATAGGCACTGGGAATAATTTTGCAGGATCTGTTGAGAATGCACCACATATCCTGTGTTGGTGTTGCTATTGTGGTGTAAAGCGATTGTCAGGGCCACTTTGTTTCCAAGTCTGTAAACCCAGGTTTAGCCACACGCTTCCCTTTCAACTCTCAGTTTCCCTCCAGAATTGGAATTTACCCTTTACTTTTAGCCCAAGTGTATATGAGTCTTTGGCTCTGCATCTGCTTTTTTTCAGAAAAAAAAAAAAAAAGAAGAAGAAGATTGGACTTCATCCCTTGAGATAATAGCCTGCTTTCCCACTCCTAGTGATGGACAGCACCAGAAGGTAACACTCTCTCAATTTGGCCCAATGCAACTGTTAACCTAATTTCATTCCAGCTGGATAACAGACAACACGAGTAGGCACCCTCCCAGGGTCCACAGGTTCCTTTGGAAACAACAGTGGATTGTTGGCTTCCTCTCACAAAAGCTTAAGCTAAAATTGGATCATTTCAGCCAGTCTGTGATCTTGTAGTTTCCACCTCTGTCCTTTTCTTCACCACTGAGCTATTTTTGTAACAGAAATTCCAACACACCAGACAATCAAGCCCATTGCAGGTAGAACATGCCCACCTAAGCTATGCCATTTTCTGCTGATATCAGAGACAATGTAAAAATATAAGTTACACATCTCACCTTTTCTAGGGATACAATGTGGTCCTGATTGTAAAAGACAGATAATATGAAATTATCAATTAGTTTCAATGGACACTGCTTTTAACAGCCTATGATTCTTCCTGTTTAATATCAGACTGAACATTTCCAAGCCTCAGATCCTTGCTGTGGACAGACTTCTGAGGTGAACAGTTTAATATACTGGAAAGAATACTGGCTTTATAGAGAGCCATGAATTCAAATTCTATCCTTAAATATTATTTTGTATCACTTCAGACAAGTTACTTAATCTTTCCTAGTCCCCTGTTCTTCAGCACTAAGAATGAAGATTGATAGTATTTGCCACAAAGTGTTTTCTGAGAAATAAATGGCTAAAAAGATCAACACCACCCATACTAGTACTTCTCACTAATGAACAGGTAATTCTTTCTCTTTTTTTTATTTCCCATGATAAAATAAACTAAAGATCAAACAGACTTCAGAATCAATTACAATCAGCTCTATTCCTGAAAATATCCTACAATTTTAATAAACCCCACCAATATCAGAAATATGACCATGACAGCACAATTGGCTGCATTTTTCTTCCTGCAACAACTAAGAAAATTCAAACAATTTCATAAATTGGAAGCATTTACAGACTTTTTAAAAAGGAAGTTTCTTTCTTTATTTACTTTTTTCAGCCCCTGGTCATTTTGAGTGTGCAATCAGCTTTATTGTTGTGGCGCAGTTTGCAGCTGTGAGATCTAGGTATATAGAAAGGAAGGCGTTCTTGAAAGTGTTGGGGGTTGTATTTGCTTTCCTGAATTCTGATTTCATTTTTTAAAAAAAAAATCAACCAACATCTTAAAACTTAATATTTTTTGGTGAGGGTACATCAAAATGGTTGAAATAATTTCCAGATTATATGGGGTCAACTCATTTATTCCTTTGAACAATCTCTGAAAGAATTATTATATCTAGCATCAGAAAAGCACTTGAGTCTACACTCGTTTCTGCATTAAGATAGATGGCAGAACATGGCTGTACCAGCAATTCCCTCAGAAACTTCTTTCTTGAGCCTGTGTCTTATCTAGGGTGTTACTTCTACATGCTCATCTCCTAGTATTGATATCTTTTGTCCATATATCTGTTTTAAAACATACCCCATTCTTTGATATGTCCTTTTGTGAGATTCATCCTGATTCTTTTTCTTGGACTCTAAAACCATTGAGTATTTACATAGATTTCAGATAAACTACTTTGCACAAGATGTGACAAATTAACTCAAAATGGATCAATAATCCTAATAGTCGAACTAAAGCAATAGGACTGTAAGAAGAAGCCATAACAGTAAACCTTTATAACGTTGAATTTGGCAATGAAATCTTAGATATAATAACCAATGTATTAACAACCACAGCATGAATAACCAACACAGACTTACTCAAAATGAGAAATGTGTCCACTGCAATGGTGTTACCAAAAAAGTGCAAGGAAAACCCAGGTGAAATTTTAGTAAATTATTCATCTCATAACATTTCTAAAATGTGACATGGAAGAAGAACAATGCAATTTAAATCTAAGTAAATTAGTTGAGTCTCCAAAGAAGACACATAATGACCACTCAGCACTTTAAACAACACTCAGTGTCTTTAGGAAAACCAAGATCATAATGAGCCACAGTTACTGACTGACTAGGATTAAACGAAACGAGGAAAGGGGTGAGTTTGGTGATAATATGAGTAATGTGCAAACTTCATACACTGAGTATAAGAATATTAAAAACACAGCTGCTTTAGTAAGAGTTCGGCTATACTTCAAAAAGCTACAGATCTCAAAATAATTCCTGTTTATTATCTTAAAGCTTTGAAAACAAAGGCTTGAACAGATGCACATATGCTTATGTGTGCAGTAGGTCAGGGATACACTTACCAAGAGGAAAAGTAAGAAGCCGTAAAAAGGAATGGTACTGGTTCATTGTGGATAAATACACTATGCTAAATTTAATAAGCCAAAGGTACTAACATTGTGTGGGTGTGCTTATTTGGACTGTGTAGAACACATTGGGAAAATAGCTTTGGGATCACAAGGAGTTAAGGTAAGTTATTTCATCAGGAATGGGTTTGGTGGTTTTTTGTTTGTTTGTTTTGTGGTTTTTTGGGGGGGTTGTTTTTGTTTTTTGTTTTTTAGTTTTTGGTTTTTTTTTTGGACACTGAAGGTATTTAAGAAATGCCTAATTGTGATGGTTGTATAGTGACAAATGGTATAGTGCATTGAAGATTTTATTAAAATGGCAAATTTTGGTAGATCTTATTACTTTTTAAACCCCAGATAAAATTGAAAGGAGAAATATACAGATACACAATTATACTTGCAGCCTTCAACACTCTCAAACAATTTGAGTTTGTTAACATTCCTACAATGCTCGAAACAACAGTAGATACGTATTTTGAAGTGCACATGTACAATTTTCCAAAATAGACTACATACCACACCAAGTTATGAGACAAATAATAGAAACTTTAAGAAACTGAAATAATACAAACTTTGTTCTTGATTATAAAAGGATTAAAGCAGAAATCATTAGCAGAAAATGTACCTGAGAATTCTTTGGATGTCTGAAAATTAGGTACTGCCTTCTAAATTGCAGATAGGTCAAGCAGGAGTCACAAGACATGTGAAAATATTTTTATTGAGTGGAAATGAAAGCACAGATAGATCAAATTTTGTGAGATGTGACAAAAGTGGGACTTAGGGAAAAATATATAACATTGAATATTCATAATTAGAAAAGGGTCTCAGATCAATGAGCTGACCCTTAACTTTATGAAAGTGGAGAAGGAAGAACAGATTAAGCCACAGCCAAGTTCAAGAAGTAAACAATAGATATGGCTGCAGAGAACAATAGCTTATAGTATGTAGTGGATGCTAAGAAGGAGCAACAATGAAGACTTCAGAAACAGGCTCAAGATCAACTCATAATGTCAAAGATTATGAATTACAGATGGTGTATTCTTATGAGGCATCCTCTGTGGTCAATTCTGTTCAGCAATGTTGAGAAGTCCTTTCATGATGCTGTGTAACTGTGCCCCAGAATCACACACTCCCAGCACAAGGTACAGGAAACACCAAAAGAATGTTCTTACCGACAGCCAGCTATGCTCTCTGGTCAGGTTTCTCGTTTTGGTGCCTTTATGCTCTAGTATGCCTTATACCAAGTTTGAATATCTTAATGATTAATGATGATTTCGATTAATCTCTACGTTTATCAAATTTTAAATCTTGTGTTCTTTCTTTCATTCATTCTTGCCTCCATCATCCCTTCTGATTTTAGAAGAGAATTTGTAATTTTTTATGTTTAATCAAATTTATGAGTTAACGGTGGCTATTGAGTCTTACATAGGCAATCTTTAGCCTTTCAACCAGAAGTAAGCATTCTCTCATTATACCTTTAAAACCTTTTGTATTTTTACGCATTACCTATCAGATTTAGGATTATAATTCATTATAATTTATGCCTTAGTACAATATTATAAGACACTTTCAATCCTTACAAATTAGTGATATACTTGTTTTTCTAAATTGATAATCATTAGTTTAAGTTCATCTTGCCTACATTCCCTGCCTTTTTCTAACATGATTTTTTCATAAATCAAGTGTCTCTGTTAGTATGAATGCTATTCTAAGTTCTCTTATGCTCCTCAAAACAGTAAAAGAGAATCTGACTTTTTAGTCTTATACTAAAATAAAATATCTTTAAAAGTCATTAGAAAGAGTATAATTTCCTCTGTCCCTAGGATCAACGACATAATTCACAAGGCCTCTGCAAAATGAGAACTGGAATTTGATTTTGTCTCTGGGCCCATATTCAGGATTCCCATAGCTCATTGCCCACAACCCTCTCAGCCTTATTTTTTTAACACATTTTCATTCCTTTCTGAAACCCACCAACTTGCAAAAACAGAGAAATTATCAATCATAATCAAAGAGAAAGAAAAATGCACCTTGAACAACTTTAAGTAATTTCTATCTACCAATCCAACTTTACTAAAGTCACTGGAAAGAAAATTTCAGTCTGCAGAGCGTTGCTGTGAATTACTTTTCAACTCACGCTTGAAAAGATACAATGTATAAATAATCTAAGAACAGTAAATCAAAAGAGGAGGGAAAATTCCAACACTACATCAACAAATTCAAAGCGAGAATAAAAAACACTGCCAATTTATAACTCTTAATATTAATGGTCTCAGTTCCACAGCAAAAAGAAAGGTCAGATTAGAAAACAGCATCTGTCTTTGTGTTGCATCCAAGAAACACACCTCACCATTAAGGATAGACACCACCTTAGGGTAAAAAGATGGAAAAAGTTATTCTATACAAATTGTCCCAGGAAGCAAACAGGTATATCTATTATAATGTGGATGCAAGAAAAAGGTATCTGATCACTTGGAGCTGGAGTTATAGGTTGTTGTGAGCCATCCACAAATCGGGGCTAAGAACCCAAACTCTCTCTAAAAGACCAGCAAATGACATTAACTGATTACCATTTTCATAGGCCCCTCCTATCCATTCTTAATGTTGTCATGTCTACTATCATCTATTTGTTCCTACCATTATTCCATAAGTATGTGTTGTATTTCCCCATTGGTCTTACTATTCCAAAGGCAAGAAAGAGACAAGTACTATTTTCATGGAACTCACATCGGAGAAAAGAAATCAGATACAATCTATCATTACAACGAAATAGTAAATAAATATTAACAGATACCCAACTTAGTAACAAGATCATTCAGTTGAGCCTAAAGAAAATCGTGTGTGGGAAAAGCTTACTAGAGATTCCAAGTTGGTTAATGGGAATGCAGATATCTGGAAAAGAAAAACAGAGAAAAGGTAGAGTGACTTGTGTCTTTTAATTACTGAAAAAAAAATATGCATAGATATACCATAGCTTACGTATATATGTTTATCCATTTTCAAAGTGGTGGACATTTGGATTGTTTATAGCTTATTGAGATCATGAATAAAGCTTTACAAACAACCACATGTAAGTATTTGCTTAGAGACATATAGTTATTTTTCTTGAGTAGATATCTAACATTGAATTTCTGCTGTTTAGTAAATTTATTTAAAATTTATTTAAAAACATTAATATGGTTGGCATTTCCTCCAACTAGGGCAGTAAAGTTACAGTTTGCTACATAGTCATCATTCTTTGCTGTTGGCAGACTGGTAGATTACTTTTCTGCTTGCTGGTGCTAGGAATGAATGTAGGTCCTCATCCATGTTAATCATATGCTTTCCCAGTGAGCCAGATATGCCAGCCTCAGGATGTTTTTATTATAGACTTTCTAATTTATTTGCAATAGTTTCATTTGTACTTCTCTAATGACATGATGATATTATTACATATTTTATGCATGAATTATTCATGCTTAGAGATTCTTTGGGTGGAAACTTTCATTTAAATCTTTTGCCTCTTAAAATTAGTTATTAATTCCTTCATTTGGAAGCATTGTTCCAAAATAAAGGGCTTTAGCAAACACATTTATCTCTGTGAGTTAAGGTTTCAGTGGCATTTTAGCTTGGTGATTGGCACCAGATTTTCTCATGCGATTGCAAATGAGGATGACAGATATCTGAAGACTTGACATGGATTAAAATACCAGATTCTAAGAGGCTTCACTCAAAGCCTAGTAGTAGCTGCCCAACTCCAAATATATTATAGCCAGCATTCAGAAGAAAGCTTAATACAAGGAGAAAGAACAAAAGGATGCCATATTTGATTTTTGGTTGAATGAGCTTAATATTTATTTATACATTCTAACTTCATACTTCTAAAAGAAAAAACCATGTGATTTACTATTCCGTTTTATATATGTACCAGGTTATCCGTTCTTCTCTTGAAGACTATTTAGGTTAGTTTCATTAATTTGCTATAGTAAATAGAGCAGGAGTAACTATGGGTATGCAAATATCTCTATGATAAGATGTCCAATTTTCTGAATATAGCTCCAGGAGTAGAATTTCTAGGATTTCTGGTCACTCAGTCTCAGAAGGAAAAACAACAACAACAACAATTGTTTGTTCCCTTTCACATGTAGGTTCTAGCGTTTAACATAAGCATACATACGTATAGTTCAATATACATGCAGGTATAGTATAACATTTAGAAAGAAGAGCAAGAAAGAATAATATTAGGCTTTGGGGATGAATGAATACGGATAAACAACACAGGAGACATTAATGAGTACATAAAATTAATTTTTATAGTTTTAACTTTTATATTTCTTTCTCTTTTGGTAAATAAATGCATAAAAATGTAATTGTTATAGAACATGTACATTCTGAATCAAAGATTCATGACTTCAGAACTGCTATTCTAACTGTATAGAGATGTAGTGTTTAGGCAATTTTGTGAGTGGTTGTGTTAATATAGTCACATGATGCTTTTATTTGTGAGTTCATTGCAATGCAATGACTTAATAAAAAGTGGCATACCTTCAACTCTGTCACAGCTTACCATGACATATCCACCTAATTTGTCATGTAGGTAAAAATTATGTAAGAAAAAAAAAAGACAAGGGATCATCACAGGCCATATGAAGGCTGTCACCCTAGTTATAATCTAATTGGGTTTCCTCTTGTTGAGTTGTTAGAATTATATTTTAGTACTGGTTCTTTATCAGGCTATAATTTAGAAATAATTTCCCTGGTCTATAATCATCTTTCTATCTCCTTAATGATGACTTAGATAAGCGAAGTTTTAAATTTTGAAGTTTAATTCATATCTTCTTGTCTTATATTTGAAATATTAAATAGGACATGCTTTCTTTAACTTAATTTTTCCTATTATTTTTTCATAAAACTTTATAGATTTTAGCTTTTAAATTTAGGGTTGTGATCAATTTGAATTAACTTCACGATACATGGCATGACATAATTTTCAAATTGCATTCACTTTGCATATATTTACATTTTCCATTAAATTGCTTTGTTTATACATTTTAAATCATTTAGCATTGGTTATAAGGACTTATTTCTAGACTTTCAATCTTTTCAATTATGACATAGTTCTTATATCAATACACTCTCTTGTTTATTGTAGCTGTGTGAAAATATTTATTATCAATTAATGTAAGGCTTTCAACATATTTTGTCAACTCTTCTTTCTCAAAGTTGCTTCAACTTTTCCGGTTTCTTTGATTTTTTTTTATAATCCTTTTGATGTTCCTAAGATTTATGATTATAATCACTATTTTCTGATTTTTTTTATGTATTTCTATTTCTTCTCTTTGATTGTATTTGGTTGGTCATCCTAATGAATACTTTATTAGTTTTGCTGTCGTTTTCCATAAACCAAGTTGGATTTTACTGACATTAGCTGATTTTTTTAACTTTAACAATTTTTTTTTACTATGGTCATAATAATTTTCTTTCTAATTGTGGTTTTAGGTGTAGCTTCCCCTTCTTTTTATAGCTAGAATGTAGAATCCTACATTAATTCTACATGGATATTGATTTTAAAATATTTTAAATAATTTTCAACATTTAAGCAGTTATCATAATGGACACAAAATTCAAAAAATAATTAGGGTATTTCTTTAAAAACAATTATTTTTTCTAAGTGTATATGACCTACTAAAATTAAACCAATATGACGTAAACAATTTTTAAAAATACCAATATTAGATCAAGTAAAAACAACCATATTAAAAAATTGCCAAAATTAAATCAATGCTTCTGAAGTTATTCCATAAAATAGGAAAGATTATTCCAATATGAACAAAGAAACAAATAAATGCACACACGGAAAAGAAAATTATAAAATAATTATCATGATGAATAAACATGAAAAAGTTCTTACAAAGGGCATGGTACATTAAATGCATGAAGATACACATCAAAGAGATCATTCTTCAACTGACTTCATTTCAGATATTCAGGAAAACTTCAACATATGTCAATCATAAATGTCATCCCTCACCCATATGAACTCAGTTCAGAAAACAGGTCATCATCTCACTTGATACAGAAAACTCTTTTGGCAAAGCCCAAAGAGTTTTCCCTTCCTTCTGAAAGTTTCTAAAAGACTAGAAATAGAAAGAATATAGCATTGTGTAATAAAAACTAAATATGACAAAATTATAGTCCATCTACTGAATGAGAAAAAAATCAAATCATTTCCACTAAAATTCATAAAAGGACAGTTGTAACTACATTCAATATTTTTATTGAACCTGGTTCTTGTAGTCCTAGTTAAACCAAGAAGATAAAAGAATGAAATAAAAGAAGTCCATATAGAAAAGATAAAAGTTAAAGTATCACTATTTGCAAATGATATGAATCTATATAGAGAATGCTTCAAAGACTCCACCAGAAACTGATTTTATTAACTTTGTACAAAGTTTAAAGTTATAAAATCAACAAACAAACATTAGTAATCTTTTTATATGCCATTAAAAAATAACCCCAGGAGAATAAAAAACAAAACAAAACAAATAACTCCACTCAATTGCCACAAAAAGTACCTCAGAACAAATTTAACCAAGGGCATGAAGACTGCTACACTAAAAACTTTAAAACACTGAAAAATGAAATAGTAGAATACAATGCAAGATGCAAAGAGCATCCCCCACCCATGCTTACGGATTGGAAGGATGAAAAGGGAAGTATGTTCTCCTAAAATCCATATAATGATTTGATAAAGCTCTGGTCAAAATCCCAACATCAGTCTTCATAGAAACAGAGAAAAGATCTTAGTATTTATATGTAAGCACAGAAGGCTTTAGATAGTTGAAGAGATGCTGAGAACAGGAGTGTTAGAGGTGTCACCATATTCGATATCAAGTGAATAACAAAGGGAGCATGGTAAGGAGCAAAACCAAGTGTAGATCAATGGGTCAGAATTGAGGATTCAGAAGTAAAGTCACACAGCTCCATTTTTTTATGCATATGCCAAAAAGATGCGCTGGGAAAAATGCCTCCTCATGCAAATGGCACAAAGAAAACTATATATCCACAGGACACAGAGAATAAAATTGAATTCCCAGCTCTTATACCAAAAACAATAGCAAGTGAACAGGGACATTAAGTTAAGAACATTACATCTGATGTTATTAGCAGAATAAAGTCAGATAAATACTTCAAGATACATATATACATATATATATGTACATATACATATACATATACATATACATATACATATACATATACATATACATATACATATACATATATATACGTAAGCCACAGTTTTCCAACAGGACTCCAGTTGTTCAAGAAGTAGTATCAACCCTTGGCATATTGGAAAATATGAAATTAAAAGCATTCTGCACATTGAAGTAAACAGTTAATTGTGTAAAGAGACAACCTAGAGAATGGAATAAAACCTTTACTAGCAAAACAACAGAGGCTATTATCTCAAATACACAAACAACAATACTAAGCAATCTTATCAATAAATGGGCTAATGAAATGAGCACACAGTTCTGAAATGATGAAATGGTAATGACCAGTAACCGTGGGAAACGGGCAACTTCGCCAACCATCAGAGAAATGCAAATAAAAACTGGACTGAGGTTCCATCTCTCACTAGTCAGAATGGCAGCCTTTATGGAAACAAACATCCACCATCACTAGTAAGGACAGAAGAAACCCATTCTATGCAACTGGTAGGATATAATCTTGAAGTGGAAAATTTTGATTTCTTTGGACATTCAATCAGGTCATAATGATGTTTTGCTTAAGCAGACACAGGTGAGAGGAAGATTTGCTGAAGCAGACATGTGAGAGGATGAGTGATGTTTAGAAAGATTATACAGATAATCCCACAGACAGTGGGAAGAGGCAAGCTTTGGCTTGCTTTGCACTGCTTCATTAGTCTCTGCTGACCACCTGGAACTGGTTGGCCTTGCACTGCATTGCTGATCTTTGCTTGTACTGATTTCATAGAGAGTAACTCACCAAAGAACTTTTAATGATATTCTAGAGGCTTTTTGCCACATCCACAGTCTTGCAGTTTATTCTGGATCAAGCTGCTCCTGCTGATTCGTGCATGGAATCTACCGAGTGGACTGGACTGCAGCTTCTGATTTGTGTTTGGTTTGCTAGTAGACTGAACTGCTGATATCCTGATATGAAGACTGGAATCATCCCAAAGAACTATTTCTAAACAGGTTCACTTACCTCATGTTCTAATAACCTTTCTTTTCCTCTACCACTGGTAGACGGTGGATTAGAAGTGAGGATGAAGAGTTTAAGAATATTTACTAAAGTAAGTTGTGAAAACTATAAGCCATGATCTAATCAAACTACTATGGAAATCAATATGTAGATACCTCAAAAAAACCTACATATTGATGTCCCAGATGGTTTAATGGATATCCCATCTCTCATTTTACATGGCTTTTGTAATAATAATTCTAAAATCTAAGTTCTTAATATTATGAATTCATTAATATTTGCATCTATAATTGGAAATATCGTTTGGGAATACTTCAGTTTTATGCAAACATGTTATGTTTTCAGCAAATTCTTTAAAAATTTATGATAACATAGTCATAAGTAATTTCTTGATTACTATACCCCTTCCTCCGTTACTGAGCCCTGGGGATCAGAGTCTGTCTTACTCAGCGTGGTGTGCAAGATTCCAGGAACATAGCAAGTTCTCAATAATATGATAAATGAATACATGGAAATGTTGTGTCATGGGAAACAAGTTAGAAGCATTTAAACTAATACATTTTCCTCTATGTAGGGTTTTAGCTACATATGGTGTGTTTTGATACTCAGTGCCTCCATTGAATCAAATCCAAAGCATTTTTAATTTTTAATCTCTTGTATAGCTCAGGGATTATTCAGAAATATGATGTTGACTTTCCAAATATATGGAATTTTCCTGAAAGACCTATGTTGCAGGGTTTTTAAAACTCCATTTCAGTTAAGAACATACTGTAAAATCTATTTTGGTATATAGAAATTTACTTCATGGCTTAGTATTTACTATAACCTGAAAAAAATTATTCCTTTGTGCTTGAAAAGATAGAGTCACTGTGCACCATACCTGTCAGACCAATTGTATAAAGTTTGAAACCTTTTCAACCCTTGCTGACTTTCTGTCTAAGTTTTAATCATTTACTGAGTATGATTGGAGTATTTAACACCAAGCTGAAATTTTCATTTCCATATGACGCTTTTTTACCTACAATGGTGTTAGGTTTTATGCCAGGTCTCTGGTTACCCAAAGCCATGGAATTCCTTCTTAAGGAGTGGCTCTTAAGTCTACTCCGACACTGATTGCTACTTCCACAAGTCATGTGGCACCATTGCCATAGCACATTTTTCAGGCAGGACTGATCGTAGATCAAAGGTTTTGATGCTGGGATTGTGTCCACCTTTCTTTTTGGCTAGGCTGCAGAGGTTGTATGGGTGTTGTCCTTGGCAATTGGACCCACTGTCAGTTTTTGTAAAGCAACCCTTTGTCTTAGTAACAGCCAGTGTTGTTCAGGAATGTCCATGGGAACCTGTTTGCCAACAACTTAATTGAATGTAACCCAGTCCTGCCACTGGAAGCTTTACTTGGCAACAAGAGATGTCTAGTTGTGACTTTATTTTCCCCATTATTAGGAATCCTAATTTGATTACCTTCATGCATTCCAGGAAGTTTCTACTGCACTTGGTTGCCACATAACCCTACAAATGCCCCCAATCCCAGTCTCTCCCAGCACTCTCTACTTCGATCCTGTCTACACCCAACCTGATCCCCTGATCCCATTCCCATCTACCCCAAGTCTACCCATAGAGTCTGTGACATGACTCCTAATGACATCCTGCTATACTCATAGATCAGTGTCTTACCCAGTCATGATGAGAGATGCTTCATTTGACAGCAAATGAGAACAGATGCAGAGGCTCACACCCAGACCCAGAAATTAAAGATTTCCCATCAAACCGCTCCCCTCAGAGCTTAGGGAATCTGAAGAGAGAGGCCAACATGTTTTAAGAGTTAGAAAGATAGAGGATGGAGGGGTGGTGTTGATGCTAAGGTCCTGCTCCCAATTGGTTCTTGATCTATCAGTAAAGAAGCCATGCGCCAATTGCTGGGTGAAAGGAAAAGGCTGGACTTTCAGGTCCATGTCCCTGCACGCAAGTAGGCAGACAAAGGGGAGAAGATAGGAGAGTTGACCATGCTTAAGAGGGAGAAAACCAAACCAGCATGTGAGATGTTCGGCAGAGCAGCCCTGAGACACTTCAACAGGAAGAAGGTTGGAGATGTCAACTTGGAATGAAGATGAGAGAACAACTGAAGGTGAGGTCAGATTTAGGGTGCTGAGCTGGAAGTTCTGGAAAGGGCACGCTAGCCAAGGTATATTGGGGACATCCAGCAATTGTCAGTAAGGCAGGTTGAAATTGAATAACTGTATGTGTCTGTGTTTCTCATCCACTGGTAGCACATTCTATTCCCGGAGCTTAGGCAGAGTAGCTAAAGCTTAGGCAGAGTAGCTAAAGCTATACCAGGAGAGGACACCAGGAGAACACAGCCCTCTGAATCAAGTAGACAAGGCAAATATGAGCTCCCAGATACTGAAGCAGCACACACAAGACCTACATGGGTCTACCCCAGGTCTGCTGGATGTATATTATACCTCTCATCTTAGTATTACTATGAAACTCCTGACTGTGACAAGTGGGTTTCTGACTCTTTTGCCCACTCTTGGAAATCTTTTCATCCTATTGGGTTGCTGTGTCTAACTTTGATATGATAGTTTTGTTTAGTTGTAGTATATTTTGTTTTGTATGTTGTCATGTTTGGTTTTTATTTCTTCAAAGCTTGTTCCTTTCTAATGAGAGATAGAAAGGGAGTAGAGGGGGAAGGAGCCAGGAGGAATAAAGGAAAGCAAAACTATAATCAGGATATGTTGTATGAAAAAAGAATTTACTTTCAATAAAAGAGAAGAAAATTTTAAAAGAAAGTCCATTTGAATTACCTATGCTTATTTATTTTTTTTGGATTTTGTTTAATATATGGTTCTTCACTGTTAGATATCTTTACAAAAATAAGCATTATATATTCCCGATGTTGAACTTTAAATTGTAAAAGTCATTTTTAATTTTATTTTTAATGTGTGTGTGTGTGTGTGTGTGTGTGTGTGTGTGTGTGTGTATGCGCGTGTTGGAAAGTAATTTTATTTGTCTGATGGTAATTGTCACCTGAGAGGCTTGCTGCTGAATAAGCGCACCCTTTCTAGTTAGTTCTTTAGGAACTCTGACTGGCTGGATCAACTCGGCTGTTCTTGCTCAAAACTCCTTCCTCTCCAAGTAGACTGACTCAAACTCAGCTTCTAACTGAATTGTTCCACTTGGCTCCAGACTAACTCTGGCAATCTGATTTGATCTTCTGGCTCCTTCTCATTCTCCAGCTCATTCTGTCTTCACCTCTGTCTAGCTTGTTCTCTCTGAAACATGTCTCTGTAAAACTGTCCCAGTAAACCTGCCTCTTCTACACAAACTGAACAGAACTGCTTCCTGCGCTGACTGACTGAACTGAGCTCAACTGACTGAACAGAACTGACTCCACTCGCTGAACTGCCCTCCAATTAGACATCACTTTCAAACATTGCTGCTTCCTTCTATAAAGTAACCTTACTTCCATTGTTTGGATTAAAGGTGTGTACTAAAGACGTGTCTGTATTCAAGCCAGATCATACTGCTGTCCAGGGCTTTTCTCCATTCTGGCTGGATCATACAGATTTAGAAGGTCTCTGGGTGTGATCTTTTGCCAAAGCAGCTATATTTCTGGATAAAAATTCCTATAGAATATGTGTGTGCATGTGTGTGCACGCGCGCATGCGCACGCACATACGCACTTGTGTGCTGGTACAAGTGTCAATGTCTTTCTGGAGTATGATTTGGTCTTCCATTTTCTTGAGCCAGACCTTCTTTTGTTTTAGTCAATGCACTGTGTACTCCAGGCAAGCTGGCCCACAAATTTCCTAGCAAGTTTCCTGTCACTGACTCCTATTGCACCTATGGCGTGCTGAGATTTTATATGGGTATCATCACATTCAACATTTTACATTAATTTCAGGGGTTTGACTTCAGTTGTCAATCTTGCACATTGAGCACCTTTACCTACTGAGCCAGCTCCCCATCCTCTATGCTTCATGTAATACTTATTTTTCAAATTCTATTTGTCTGGTATTAATATACCAATCCCATTTTTGCTGTGACTATTTTCAGTCAAACCACTTCTCACCTATATTTGTCTTTCAACATTTCTATACCTTTGAACCTAAGGTGAATCTTTTAGGCTTGTGCTATAACTCAGATGGTATGTTTGAGGCTCCACTTTCAATACTCATCACCACAAAACAATAAATATGCTGATAACTGAAATATAAAGTGGCATATAGGGAGATGGTTAGCTTTGATTGTGAACTTGACACAAAGTACAATTATCTGGGAGAGAGAATCTCAGTGAGGGACTCTACATACTTAGCCAACGAGCATATCTGTAGAGATTATTTTGATTGCCTTTATTGATGTGGGAAGACTCACCTGAATGTGGCTGTCACATTCTGGCAGCAATCCAAACAAAAGAAAAGACACAGCCAACTCCTTTCCTGATGTTAGAATCAGCTTCCTCCAGCTTCCAACAGAGTGAAGACTTAGTAAGGCTCTTCAGAAATCCTCTAGGCATCTGGCACCAGACTGATAACAGTGAAATAGTTACCAACGACTCAGCTCTCATCCTCTCCACTTTGACATAGACATTGCTGGACAACTCCAACCACACGATGTAAGCAATCTTAGAAATCCTCTTTTACGATATACCCATTCTATTGGTTTGTTTCTCTAGAGATCTCTGACTAATACATATGGGGCTACTAATAGAGCACACATAGCCATTTCTTGTAATACTGTTTTATCTGCCTTTTATCGGAGAATGTTTAATCAATTCTCATTGACTGGAATTACTGATACCATTTGAAGTCTATTTATGACTTGGGCTTTATGCCGTATCTTTGTATTTTCTGTTACCTTTACTGCCTTTCTTTGTATCAAAAATAATAGTGTTAAGTCTACATTCCTCCATTTAAAATTTTAGGCTATTTAAGTAACACAAAATTTTGTGTATTTGTGGAGTACGTATAATTTTTAGTTGTTGAATCTAACACATAACACAAAATGGTAGACATTTATGGTATAAAACATGATGGGGTTTTTCGGTACATGTAAAATCTAATGTTTTATTCAGATTGAAAAACACTCCACCTATTCAAATATTTATCATATCTCCGCATTGATAATGATTTAATAAGTTTAAATGATATTTTCTTAGTTGTTGTTCCAGTTATTACAACATGTATCTTAGCTTATCAAAATCTATACCATTGTATAATTAAAGTGATAGTATGGTTTAAGTCCAGTAAAATAAAAATAAAAAATTGTCCCAATATAAGCCTATTTCATTCTGCTTTGTCACGTATGCTACATTTAGGTATGCTCTGAACCCCAAATGCACTATTTGACAATTTGTATTATATGCTTATATAATTTAAAAAAAGGTTTAAGGAAGAAAGAAAGTACACATTGACACATTCTTTTATATTTTTTATATATTTCAATTTTCTTTACTTCTTTCTGTGTATTCAGCTTTCTTTTCAGCTTCCTTTCATTCAGTTCAATGACATTCTGCATTTTTTTCCTATGTACATCTGATGACAATAGATATTTTCTGTTTTTCATATGCTGCCTTTTACCCTACAGATTTTTCTTAACAACAACAAAAAAAGTAACCATTCACCTTATTTCTGCTTTCTGGCTGGTTTTAAAGAGTTTCTCAGTGAAAATTACTTTCCTTCCATGACTATAACATGCCCACTTTTGACTATATGGAATACACAAACATTGGATGCACTTTTGTCTGACATGAACTTTTGGGAGGATTTTAATGATTGCCCTTCAGACATTCTCCCTCTTCTTTTTTCCCACTGCGGTCTCTGAGTCTCTCGTTATACATATGTCTACACCAACTTCAACAGGTCTTTGAGATGCTCTTCATTTTCTTGAGTTATTTTCCCTTATTTCTTTCAGAGTTGATTTTTGTTTGTTGATCCAAGTTCCCCGATTCTTCTTTCCTGTCATTTCAGGTCATTGATTCAATTATTGTGTATTCCAATTCTACAGCTCTTGATCATTTCTTTTAGTAATCTCTTCTTTATTACTTTTAAAATAGAAATCTGGAGTTATTTATAAGTCTAAATAAGCGTCAGTTCTTCAACACTGTTAACTTTTGTAGAAATACTCAAATTTGCTTTAAAATGTTTCTCTATAAATCAAAGATCTGAAGAAAAATATTAAAAAAATAAAATAAAAAAATTCTATTGTCCCCATATCTCAACTCTGGCAAGTGCACATAGTGGGTTCTAGCTTCTCTGCCTGTTTACTTAATTTTTGAATGTGGAAAAGTATATTATTTTGCACCATATATTGTGCCAACTCTACATTTTTTCGATAAGCACTTTTTCTCTGTATAATTTTTCCTTATTTTTGGCATTGCTTTGCTGGCTTTAGTACAGGGTCTGTTTTTCCTATGTGATTAACTTCCAGCCTAGTGACCAATGAATTTAAGTTGCCTGTGTTATAGCCAAAAATTATGCAGATGTCCTTGATGACCAAAGTCAAGAAAGGTCCCACCCTATGAGTGGGCTGTAGAGAGAAGTGAGACAATTTTCAAGTCTAGGGACTCAGCATTTGACTTATATTTTCAATTGACAGTTGTGCGTTACTTAGTATTCTTTCTTGATCACAGATTCATTCTAAAGCTTTTATTTTTCCTCCTTGGAACTAAAAGCTCTCATGTTATGTTCAACTCCAGCTCACCATGACTTTGACCTCTTCATCACCAGCTTTTAGCTGATATTTCTGATTCTTTGGATACTGGTTGCCTGTCAATACCTGGATTGGCTTGTGCTACGAACAACTGAGCTTGTAAATATGGTCTAATAGAGAGAGAAAGTCTCAGAGAAGAATATATCTGATCCACACTGCAATTTTTTCCAAAGTATAGCACGTTGTCGTCTTCTCACCCAGTAATTGTTTGCCGCATTAAAATGAAGTAAAATTGCAATAATTTCTATTTTATAGCACCTTCTCTCTGTATGGATTATTAATTTTTATATATTAAGAACATTTTGTAATTTTCTTACTCATTTTTATTTAGCAGCAATTAATCAGATAAAATTACTTAAGAATAATATAAAAACTTTATATGTTTTTATACAATCAAAATTTTATCAGCAATTTCAAGTTATAAAATTAAACTCTAAGTAAAGACCAGTCTCTTTCTTAGAGACGGGCAAGTCTTTAGTAATGAGCCACCATGACTGCTGTGCTCTCTCACAGATAACCATAAACTAATGATTCTTTCTTAGTATAATATGCATATTAATTAGTTCCTACAGCACTTGAGAGACTTCTGGACTATTCCCACCAGCAAGGTCAGGAAATGCATCCACCTTAGTTAGCAACAAATTTAAAAATCCTGAAGCAAGTTAGGGTCACAGAGAAGAGTGAACGCCCCAAGGGAAGGGCAAAACCAGAGCTCAGAACTTTTCACATCCCTGAAATGATACCATGTGACCTAATCAATGGACTTCATTTGTAAGCAGTCTAATCCCCAATACCCACAATTGGAATAGACAGTCCTGTTCAATTAATACGTGGTCAGGGTGCTTTCAGATTTAGTATTGGAAATGTAGGTGTTCCACATTAAGATTCAAGTATTCAAATGCAGTATCTCAAGAGAATTTGGATTTAACGACTGTTGCTGAGCTATGTATAATAATAATATAGACAAGTTTGCCCACTAGAATGTTAAACTATGCTTATGATGTATGCATAGGTAAGAATGCCAAACATTCAGCTTTTATATTTTAAAGGCTAAAAAATTTCTTAAATACAGAAAACTCAGTGAGCAAATAAATAAGAAATTCTTTTTCATCTTTTTACCACATAAAAACTGATGTGATATTGCCCAAGCTAGAGACACTCTTATTGCCTTGCCTTCCTCTCCATAATATACTTCACCCTCAAACTATTACAAAATAAGCTATCTTGCCTTAAACGGCTTCTTACCAGGTACTTGGTCACAGTACTATGTAATTAAGACAGAGGAGTAATTAGTTTTTCTAAGTATATTTATTGACAGACATTGCACTAATCTATTCATGTCATTATTTGATTTGATAAAGCTCACAACTTGCGAACACGTGGCCGTCTTCCACATACTGACAGCAAATGTTTCAGGTTTACAAAGACTTGATTTTCCAAGATCGTACAGCTTGTAATTCTCAGAGACAAGATTTGAACCTGGTTTTTTTTTAAAGCCATCATAAAGCCATTTCTAACACAGGAAAACATATAAAATATGAAGACTAAATAAATTACCAGTTTAAATTTTTCTCCCGTAAATTATAGTTGCACATCACAATAAGCTTCAATGTCTAAAATGTTTAAATGTCTAAGAGGTATTCCAGTCATCCAGTTTGAAAGGTTGAATGCAGTTGTTTCCAAAGATGATGGGAAGCCAAGAAAAGAAACAGTGTGCAAAGACTAAATACAAAAAAGTATGACATGGAAAGCAACAGCAGATTTGTCCATTTCTGAATCCATTCTTTTCATAGTCGCTCATTCTAATGCCCTTAGTTAAATTTTACATTTTGCAAAATTGACTATTATGATAAACCATTCTAAATGTTCCCCTGACATAGATATATGGACACCATATAACCCTAAAATCAATACTTTCAGAGTACTTATTTAGAAATAAGTTGTACATTATAATTTTTCTTAATTTTTTTGAAAGAGTCAGCCTAATTACAACTGACATTTAAAAAGAGGCAAATATCACCTAAGAATCATATTTTGACCTTTAAATTTGGATTGTACTGTTTAAAGGTTCACTGTATCCATTTGCCTTTGTTGTCATGGTCATCTCCGGCTTGAATGCCATCTTAGAAAATAACCCAGGGCACAAAGATATTTACTGGGTCAAAACTATCTCTTACTATGTTATACTATGTTAAATTCACGTGCTCACAAAATATCGATTATATTAATTAGCTGTAAAAATACTTGATCAACCTAGTCCTGTTGTGTGTTTTAAATGTGACTCTGAAAAATATTTTTATTGTGCTCCAAAATTTCTAAGTCTCTATTCTTTAAAAGCCAGGCCAAATAGCAAAGCCTGGCCTCCTGTTTGTGCTCTACAGTATAACATCTCTTGATTACTCTGACAGAGTTCCAGTCACAGGTTGCGAGTCAGAAAGAGGGTTTTCAATGTCCGGCAGCTAAATGTGTCAGCCATGACATTTCTGAAAGTTCTATTTTTATATACAGAGCGAAGGAAAAACCACTTCTTTGAATCTGTCCTTTGCAAAATTCTCAGTTTAACGCCATCTTTAGATACATACAGTGGTGAATGCATTCTTAGTTAACATGACAAGCAACTGACATTTTTAAAACTGGAATAATGCATGCAATGAAAAAATAATCGACACAAGTTTGTCCCCTCTGCGTTCCTAGTCCTTTTCAGTCTTAAAGCCTGTTAAAATGCAGTTGAAATAATTCAAGCTGCAAGTCACATCTCACCGCTCTCCTAATCCCCTTTCCCCACTATTATATGCCTTATTTGAAAATATTGAAATGTAACTTGCTCAAGTTAAAATATTATGTGAATTAAGAGGCAGTATTGTTTGCAAGCTCCTTTTAATTGGTCTACAGGGAGATTTTCTGTATATATTAAAATGATCATGTGTGTCGGAATTATAACGAATTTACCTTTATTTTGTGTTTAAATATGTATTCAGACAAAACATTTTAATATTTCTTGGGCTGGGTTTTATTGCTAAAATTATTGGTTTGGCAATCCTGGCATGGATGGAAATTTCTGATTGGCTGTCATATCAATGTCAGTGAAGCCCAGGAAGTGCATGGCTCTGGCTGTTTTCCTTATTTTTATTTATAAATTCTGTTTCATAACAGCAATAAGATGCTCCAGGCCTTGCAGTTCTGGGGGATTATTGCACTTGTCAGGTGGTAAAAATCCCTGCCCCTCTGCCTCCTGTTTCCAAACACCACTAGAGGCATCTAATCACCGAGAAATGCTATTCCTGGAATCTCTTAATGCTTTATTATGACATATCTAACTTTTAAAATAAATCATTGATTTTTGAAGGCTGGAGTAACCATAAGACAATCCAACCAGTAGATAAAGAAAGGGAAAAATATCAAAGTGTAGCAGAAATGGTAAAACCATGGCCATTAGACTGTGTGTCCCAAGGGATTTAATATCTAAAATTAAGTATATGTCACACTAACATTGACAAGCTTCTCTGTTGAGGGTCAAAATGCAGGCAGGTTCATATACATGTATTCACCCAAATCTCTAAAGTTTATTTCCCACCTAACAAATAAGCATTAACTTGCTCATATAAGAAAACATGTATAATATAGTTTGAAGATGTCAATATATCCATCCCTGTAATGTTAGAGAAAATGTCCTTACGCTGAAATAAATGAAATTTTCATTTATGAAAAAAATCCTATGTGATATAATTTGCATGAAAACTCTGAAAAAAAAAACCTAAAACTATTGAAAAGAGTGCCCTTTATTAAGTATATATACACTGTTTTGTTGTTCTTGTGGACAATTTGCTTTGCTTTTTAAGGTAAATAAAATATAAATCTGGACCTGTTATACAGCAATGGAGAGAGGACAAAGCTTGCAGATTTAATTTCTATTTCTTAGAATTACTTAGAAGTAAGTTTCTATTTCTTTATCATTATCATTGTTCTGAGGCACAATGTAAACTGAAGGAGGCCAAATTATCTTTTCAGTCAAAGAGTATCAAAGTTTTTCTTGGAAAACTGCCAGTTTTAGGTAGGGGGTGTTTATGGTCTATGGAGTCACTGTAGCAATAGGCAAAAAAAAAAGATTAATAATTTGCACATGTGAGATCCATGGAAGGCAGGATACAGCTGTAAAGAATTAACCCCTCTTGAGAGATGTACGAACATAGAACAGCTGAGAGGAGACCTGTTGGGAAAGACAAAGACTATTCAGAGTACAGATGTCCTCGAAGAGAAATACAGAAAGTACACTGGGGGTCTGACAGCTTTTATCTTCACTTATAAATGAGCAGATAACTTAACGAAATCTTGAGACAAAAGGAGCCAGTTGTGACCAATTAAAATGTATCACAGAAATGTTAAGTAAGCACTCTGATGAGGTGTCTAATGAAATTGGTACTACTGTGCTCTGCTGATGGGATTCCATTCAGTTAGTGTGAAGGAAAAAAAGACATCCTTGAGGAGATGCCCTCCTACCTCCATTGTCTGGAAAAGTCACCTTATTGACTGGTTGAAGCCCATGTTTTTCAGAATCTACAGACTGCAATTAAGAAACAAAATAGTAAAGAGGCCAACCCATTTTGTCAATAATAAACAAGAATTCTGAGTTTTATTTTAACTGGAATCAGAAAGGGCAGTTTTTACCCTACAATGAAAGGAACCCAATATATTTTCAAGGGACTTGAAACATGGGTTTTAAACATGCAGATGTTACTAAAAACATATAGCTAAATCTCCATGATGGAAATCCTCTTCGCCATTCCAGTTTCCACTGAACATGAGGTGGAGATGGAAAACCGCACATGTAACTTATGCATTTTTCAGGCTGTCAGATTCCGCAAACTAATAGGTCATGATCCTTAGCACCTGAACTCAGGTCTTCTGAGGGTCCCCAAGAGTCGTTGAGAGACTATAGGGGTTGCACTTATCTTCATCACAATACTGAGGCATTGTTGTTTTCATTCTCTCTGAGTGTTGGTCGACTTTCCAGAGCCTACCTGACACAGGATAACATCAATTGGTGATGAGTAACATGTGTGCTTGGAAGCTCAACCCTTCAGGAATTTTAGTTAACTTTTGAAGTCATCACTAATTAGAATATATAACCTATAAATATATCTATAAAGATTCAAGTTTTATATATTATAATATAATTAAAATATTCTATTAATTTCTATGTATATATGTATGTATGTATGTGTACTTAAATCTATATTAAAAGTTAGTCTTAATAAACTCAACTTTGCTTCAAAAGCAAGCAAATAAGAGAAAAAATTTGTGGCATCCATGGCATAGAAAATGAGCAACAATAGAGCTACTATCAAGAATAGAAACACAAACGCATCCACTAACCTCTTGAGATTCTACCAGAGTGTCAGCCTTCAGATCCCATAAGATAGTAAGGAAATTGTCATACAGGGTTTTCCATACCTACTCAATGCTTCTGTGTATTCTCTAAATTTTGCTTGATTGGTTTTTCAAGAAGGAAACCACCACTATAAATGTATGAAGCAGGCAAATGACTAGGTGTAAGGAAACACAGATTTATTAAAATTGCAGCACTGAAATCATACACACTATGGAGGTTGAAGAAGTGGTAAAATGACTGAAGATGAAATACACTTTTAATAGGCTAGTGAACTGGAGAGTAGTGCTGCAGACACAATTAGGGGATAGTATGTAATTCTTAAGGAAAAAAAAAGAAAAAGAAGGGGTGTTTACAAAAATAATCATTTGGGGGCAGTTCTGTTTTTTAAGTTCTCTGGCTGTGACCTATGATCTATGCTTAATGTTTTTCTGAAATAAAATTTCAGTCGGAAGGTTGAAGGTAATTGTGTTTCTATTTGGTAGACCAACATAATGGAAGAAAGACCTTCCTTCGTTTGCTGCTCCCCAAAGGTTCCCAGTTTAATTTTGTCCAGAATGACAACATTTTTGTGCTGTAACAGATTCAATGACAATTCTGTAATAATCCTATGAAATTCATGAAAAAAAGAGAAATTGATTAAACTATATGATAGTGAAATGGACAAACTTTGAGATGTTGGATAAAATATCTGTGGTTACACATTAGTCAATGGTGCTGCGAACATGACCCTAATTTCCGGTTGCTTCAAGTCTATCAACTTTCCTCTATGGCAGCCGCTTCCACCCAGTGAGTAGCAATGCCTTGGGGTGACATATCAGAAAACCTGCATATCAGATATTTCCATCACAATGCATATCAGTAGCAAAATTACTGCTATGAAGTAGTAATGAAATAATTTTATGATGGGGGGTCACCACAACATGAGGAACGGTATTAAAGGGTCACAGCATTAGGAAGGTTGAGAACCATAGCTCTCTGGCATTCTAGATGTGGTAGTTATTTTAAAACTTTTTTCTGTAATTATTATATGTTAAGCTCTAGAATTAGAAAGATATCAACTGCTTTAGTCATTTTGAATTTTCCTCAAGAATTTTCTTCTGTAACCCCAATATGACAAATAGTTTAAAGATAACATTCTCCAGGACAACTTCTGTTGACATTGTCCTTCACCAGTTGAACTGACCAATTAAGAAAAAGGAAGTAGAATGATCATCCAGAATTGTATGGCTGGGATGACAGTGATTTTTTTTCCTCTTTTCCCAAACCTAGCCTACCATTCTTTTAGTGGACATAGCTGAAAACTAAGCAGTAACAATTTAACTTGTTTTATGTAAATTATTATCCAAGCTCATTAAAATAACTAACAGCTTTTTTTTTAAAGTTTAGAATGTCAGTTCCTCCTTCAGACAGATATATATTTTATGATGTAGAATCATAAAAGCAAGACAGTGGCTAATAAATGATAACAGTTTTCAAGACCAGTTTGTGGTGTTGTTCGAGTTAACAGCTACAGCACATTTCACCCCTGGCCAGTGTTAATAGTGCTCCTCTCCCATTCCCCAAATTCTTCTTAACTAAATTCTCAACATTAAAGTCTCAGTTTTTATGTTCAACACTGAAACATGTGCTTTCTGGAGCAACATGTATTTTGTGATGTATTCCTGATTCCTATGTGCTAGAATCTGCCACCTTCTTGGAGTTACATGATCCAAATATCCCACCCCACCCCAAATAAGACCTGATTATGATCACTATTTTTAGACTTCACTTAAATATAAGCAGCAGCTCCATTCTGACAGCTATCCAAAGGACCTTAGTATTATCCTTACTGACTAGCATAGTCCTAAAATTTCCTACCTGGATCAATTAAAACATCCAGGAGTGGAAGCATTTGTCAAGCTGTGTTTGTAAATAGTAACTCTACTCTAAAGTCAACAGAAACATAGGGGGAAATTATTGTAATGATGTAACACAATTCTATGTTTTGTTAACACAGTACTAGTTTGCAGTTTGACTCTTTCTTTTGTGTAAGTATCAGTATTTTATCATACAAAAATAGAACATAAAGCTTGTCATTTGTATAATATTTTTATTACTGAGAAGAAGTTCTACCATATTTATTTAATGTAGGTAAACCTATTGAAAGTTGATAACGTTTATAATCTTATTTTATTAGCTCTACTAGACAGGGCAGCCATGCAACATCTCTGGAGTCACAAATGAATGAGGCAGAAGAAATCGAGCCACAGAATTTTATTTTCTACTTAGACTCTTAGGCTTCTTTGTTGCTTTGAAATTACCTCATTACCAGAAATGTTTCCCTTCTCTGAGACATTAATTACCAAATACCTACTATGTGATATGAACATCCATACATGGCATCTTAGCCATTCTTTAAAAAACCAACCTGCCAAAGATGAATTCTTGTCACTCAAATGAGATGTGAAGATGTGAAGAAATTTGACAGACTTGCACATGACTATATTACAGCCCACCACCACCACCCTCGCCCAGGTGTAAAATTCTTTTTCACTACATTGTTATAATATCATTTAAAACTAAAAAGGTAAACATTTCCTAAAATAAGTACATAAGCCACATCCCAAGACAATCTACCAACAATAAGAGAAAAAAAAAGAAACAGAAACCCTCCAAATCATAAAATTGTTGCTAGGAGAGGAAGCGGAGGAGGAAGAGAAGAAGGAGGAGGAAGAGGAAGAAGAGGAGGAGGAGGATGAAGAGGAGGAGGAGGAGGAGGAGGAGAAGGGAGAAGCAGCAGCAATGTACTTCAAAGAATTAATATCTGGCAAATTAATATTGACCCCTTACAAGGTCAGATGCTCTGAATTCCTGACTTCCTTGTAGCTTAGTTTCCAAAGAATTTTGATGGGGAAGTAAGAATATTTGAATGAGATGAAGGATAAGAATAGTTGACAAAACTCCATACATTCAGAATAGGAGAAGAAAACCAATGGTCCAGGCAGGGACCTTTCTATCCTGCTGTGTGAAACACTGTAGCTATAACTCCCTGAGATAAGTTTAACAATGACAATCAAAACTCACTTATATTTTTACTAATGTAGACCAGCCTGCTTTCATAAGTGATTATTATCTCTGTATGTTCATCTTACCGAATCATCTACCCACAGAAACCTACCAAGCAGTCATTGCTTTAGAAATTTCCCTGGAGCTACTTGTTTGAGGTTTGACTGGTTCCTGGACTCTGAACTCACATGGAGGTACAGGCCAGTAACTTGCAGGAGATAAGTGCCTATGATCTCACCTTAGGTTTACCAGGCTTTTAAATTGACCAAGTGGCTCACCCGGTTATGGCAAAGTTTCAATTTTCATTGGGATTTGAGGAAAGTGCTTTCAGAGGTTAGAGAAAAACACTTTCTGACCAGAGGAGGTGGAGAAGATTCCTCTGAGAAAGCAGGACCAAGATTTTGAGCACAGCTGTGAACCTGTGAGACAAATGTGTTACCAGAATAACAGTACAGGACAGGATTCCTTTCCCTTTAGTCCTGAGCAATTCGCTGAGAGTTTAGGTGGTACTCCTGGCTGAAGTTGTATCTCAGTAAACAAGTTAGCTTTATTAAGAAACAAAGTCTAAGGCATTTACCTGCAATGCCCTCTTCAGTTCAACACTTCTGGAGGAACACCCAGACAACTGTTTGCTTTTTCCAGCTAACAAAGGAATGAGAGAAACTCTTTGACATTTCTGCTTAGGAAAAAAATTTCAGGTACTTGGATGCATTCTCAAAATCAGGGTTTGGAGGGAGACTTAAACTCAACTCAGTTAACATGCCTTGTTCTTCTCAGAGCTAATTACTGCTCGAGGGAGACTAAGTTGGTTGCTCCTGGCTCCTAGGCTGCTTGAGGGTGCCACTTGTTAGAGTCGTCCGGAGACAATGTTTCTTCTGGGTCAGTCTGAAAAAAAAAAAAAAAAACCGCTAGCAACAATGGCAGTCCCCAAGGCAACACTCCAGAGGGGGTCTAGATTCAGCTGTCAGTCACCTTCAGCTCAGAGCCTTCAAATGTATTTACACAAAAGCTGGTTATCACAAACCTTTTGAAAAACTATGTGAAGAGGAGATTTACCCATCCTTGAGCCTTAGGTTGAGCCCCCGCGGCCGCAGGCCTGGCGTTTTTCTCAGTCTGTGTTCCTCCCCACCCCCAGTTCCTCTCCTAACTACCTCTGGGAACTTCTAAGGGTTCCCCCATTTCTTTCGTTCCACCCTAAAGCTCACTCTGCTGTTGTGTTGAGTTTGAGCCTAAGCTTGAATCTCACTCAAGAGGAATGAATATCTGCTGTTATAGGGACGATCTTAATTCTAATAGTTTTGTCTGCAAAAGGACAGAATTTTTTAGGCTTGGGATTGATACATTCTGCGGTGCTGATCACTGGAGTTATACAGCAGTAAATATTTCTTCAAGCATTTGTCGATGCCAATACACTCGTTAACGTGTCTTGTATGCATCTTTTTTCTTTGTTTTTCTTTTCTTTCCTTTTATTTATTTTATTTTAGTTTTGATAACGGCTTTTTTTGCAAAATAAATAAATATTTAAAGCTGACTACGGTATGCCACTGAAGTAAGGTTACACAAGATAAAGAATTTTTTTCACTGTTACTGAATTTCCGATATTATATGAAGAGTTTTGTTGTTGGTGTTTTCTGTGATTGCTATAGCTTTGCAAAGAATATAAAAGAAGCGTTTCCCCACAACTGGTTTCTCTCCATCATAGCTCTGGTATTATGGAATTGGAAGACCCTTTTGCTTAGCAAAGATTTATAAATACAATGCTACATTGAAAAGTGAGTCTGCTTCACTGATGTATAAATGGTTTCTAGAATCAGGCTAACAAAATATCCAACAGCACAATGCCTGGAGGGAGTGTCTATAATCCCATTGAACTGGTCCACTATAACAAACGTTAGTGACACAAACAAATAAAACAAAAGCCAAAACGAACCCAAAATACAAAATATTTATACAGAATGCAAGCCCTGGCCTGCAGAGCTCATCACTTTCTCCAGACTGCAGCCTTGGCAGTCTCAGAGGCCAGTCCCCTCATCTCTGCTGGTGAGTACTCAACAGTCTAATAAAAAACTAACTGCCTATTCTGTTTGTTCGTGTACTGTTATTTCTTCAGCATTTGGCACTGGCAAAGGCACAACAGTGAAAGGATCATTAACAACTCACCACAGAGGAAAAAAAAAAAAGTTCAGATAAAACAAGTACTTGAGGACACACACAACTGACAGTTAGGTAATTTTAAATATTCTGGAATCTTATTTGTAATGTTAATTTACTCTCAGCAGGATGGCCATAGCCATCCAAATCTGTATGGTTTTGTTCCATCCAGTGTTTGCCCCTTGCTAAAGAGTTGTTTTCCCTCACAATATCCTTCAAACACATCAGGCTTTGGGTTTGTTTTGCTTGGAAAGAGCAGAGTCAAGTTATGTGGTTTTACACAGATTTAAGCTCTTGTGGACGGGTGAGGTGATTCCCCTCACTAATAATATAGTACATTGTATGAAGAAAGTGCTGCATAATAACTTTTTATTTTCTGTCTTATTTTGTTTTTATGTTATTTACTTAAAAATAAACTCACAAATACAAAGCACCCCACACCAAAATTTACCAAACCCAAAGTCGATATATTTCAGTGTCTCTCATAACTTCTGCCCATCACCAGCATTCAGTTCATCTTCCTCCCTAATAGTTAGGCAGCCTTTCTTGTTCTCTTTCCTACATGTTATACTGCATCCACACATACATGTACTTACATATAAACATATATTATGTGTTGTATTTTTTTTTTTTTTTTGGTTTTTCGAGACAGGGTTTCTCTGTGTAGCCCTGGCTGTCCTGGAACTCACTCTGTAGACCAGGCTGGCCTCGAACTCAGAAATCCACCTGCCTCTATGTGTTGTATTTTATAAAAAGAAAGACAGGAAAATGTTTTGTAGAGCCAGGTGGAGGGGTACATCAGTGGGCCCATGCCAAGACATCCCTTCCCCCTGAGGTGCCTGTCATGCAACGGATACAGTATAGAATAGAGTGTATTTAGAGACCTGAGAAGAGTTGAGAAGGGAGGAGAGAGAAATAGAGACAGAGAAAGAAATAGAGGGGGGGGAGGGA
>NW_021604636.1:3538909-3572406 GCF_004785775.1 Grammomys surdaster | reverse complement strand
TTGGGGGGGAGGGGAGAGGAGAGGAGAGGAGAGGAGAGAAGAGAAGAGGAGAGAAAGAAGAAGCAAAAAGCAAAGAAGGACCAGTCTCTTTTGTAGCAAGCTAGGCCTACCTTGCTGTTGCTAGGTAACTGTTGGGCAGAGCATAGAAGGGATGGCAACACTTAAATATAAAATTTCCATTGTGTTTCAGAATATCATCCTTATTTCAAGATCCTCTACGTAATAATATTTGCAAAGGCTTTTTTTCCCTTACTGAGTAACATTCGCAATGCCTAGAAACTCTCTCATGGACATATATTTTGAGGCTCACCATTCAATGCACTAAATGTTGGAACTTATTAGTTTGGTTTTTTTTCAATTGTTTTAGGTATTCTAATTATGGGGTGTTTTGTTGTTTGTTTCTTCTTAAGAACAAAGTATTTATGATGTCTCAGTGTCTTCCTTGAATGACTAACATTTAATAACATGTGTATTAAACATTTGATTTGAACAGTATTTCTGATCTTTCAAATCTCCTAAGGAGAAATTTCCTTGTTGTTGTTGATAGGATTGACAGGATCTTGCTAGCTGCCCTGGAACTCACTATGTACCTTAACCTGGCCTCAAATGTTTGGCAATTCTGCTGCCTCGGCCTTCTGAGTACTGGGATTACAAACTGAGTCATCAGTCATCGTGTCTGACCCTGAAGAGGAATTCTTATAAATTTTTGATGACTTAGTTTTAAGACCAGAAGAATTTAGTGAACAGGGGTCTGGGAAATCATTTGTCCTTTTCTCTGCAAGGAAGGCTTGTTTTCATAACCTAAGAGGCAACTTAAGTTAATGAGAATTAAATCCAACTGCATTGTGTTATAATCATTTGTTTCAAACATATTGACAAGGAATTAGTCCTTTAACATGCAAATTTAGAGACTCATCCAAATTTTACTCAACAGTTGGGGAAATGCAGCAAATTCATACACATTCATATTTGTTTGTACTTTTTTGGAAACTAATAACTTTTTTTATTCCAGAACCTACAAATAACAGTGAGTCAAATATTCATTATAATAAATGTATCCCCTTGTTTTCAGTTGGAATATAGACAGATTGTAACTGAAATGATTTTTTTCTGTAGATAACTGCATTTTTCCTTTTCAATTCTCTATCTATCCATCTGTCTGTCTTTCTGTTTTTCTGTCTGTCTGTCTCTGTCTCTGTCTCTATCTCTATTTCTATCTCTCTCTGTCTCTCTTTTCTTGAGGGGAGAAGAACACATATTTAAGTAACATTGTTTTTGTGAAACAGAGGTATCCCTGAACTTGGGAATTAAAGTTAGGAGAACCTTTCAGTGATGAGCAGTAACTGACAGAATGATGTAGAAATAATGGAAGCAAAATTGGAAAAGGAAATATCAAAGAACTACACACAGCTTTATTACATATGAAGTCATGTAGGCAAGCACTAAATAAAGCTGCCTTTAAAAGGAAGCATACCAATCTAATGTATTATTTTTCATTAAAATGATGTGGCAATTTTTATTTCTGATTTAATTTTTCAGGAAGCTATAGCCACCCCTGCATTAAAATATCATGTCCAACCTACAGACATCCACAGCTCACAGAAACCTTCCCACAACTCTCATGGAGCTACTTGGTCAACTCAGAGACCTTCTAGGTACCAGCTTTTCAGTTGTAAAACTAGAGATGATCTTCATGTTAATAACTAATGAGAAAAAGTGGCTAATTATTCCCACCTGGTATCAAACTTGGCATTAATAGAACCATGTTACCTATTTTATGTCATGCTGTAGCTGTTTAGCAAACCAATCTTCAGTTTTCTAAAATAATATTTCTGATCTACAAATAGCTAATACTCAATTTGTTTACCAGAAAATAAATACTGAACTCAAAGCAGAATAGCACAGGGACGTTTTAGAAAAAAAAGGTAAAATGAATCGAAACCTTTTTTTTTTTTAATACATTTTTCGTTTGACAATAATAGACAAACATAAAAGTAGGTCAAAGGAAAATATGGAAACTGATGAGGCCAGAAAGGGAAAAACATAAAATGATGGATACGATTGTCTGTATAAGTGTGTGTGTGTGTGTGTGTGTGTGTGTGTGTGTTTGTACTTGTGTTCGCAGTACTTGCACACATTCTCTAGTGTGTGTGTATGTAAGCTTGTGTGTGTGCATGTCTGGGTGTTTGTGTATGTATGTGCACACTAAAGAACTCTTGGTCCCAGCGTGAATGAGAGGAAACGGCCGATATGTTGGAATCTGTTTTACAGGTTCAGCTGTCACATTTCAATGCGTCCTTCAAAACTGTTTCCCAACATCTCTTTTCTCACCTACCAGTCATAGGATTTACTCGATGTTATTTCCAGGAGTAACACCTCAAGAAATTCTTTCAGAGCACTTTCTCAATCCCAGCATACTGTTACTTTTAGTAGTCAAAAGGAATTTATGAAACAACTTTAAAAACTAGGGTTTCTGAATGTATAGTAAGAGTCCAGCTTAAAACATCTTGGATCAGGTGTACTAGCATTAATCATTTACTCTATTAACATGGGTTAAAAAATATTAAATTAAAGCAGAACCTCTAAAACAGCTTTTTTTAACTCTTACCTTTAAAAGTACCTGGATTGGTATGAAAAACTTGACTCTTCTTCAGCTATTCTTAGAACAGTCAAGCTATGTTAAGACTTTCGTAGATGGTAAGTTTTGTTTTTTGCTTTTTTTTTTTTTTTTAATCTAGGTGAGCTAGGATGAAGGCTTTCTTTGATTTGGCCAGTAAATTGTAGTCCTATGATTTAAAACCAATTCTTAGCGGATTTGTTTCTAAGAACATAACAATCCCAAAAGAACTCCTGGTGGAATATTTTAGGTGACATAATTTACATAGATTTGCAGGGTGTAGCTCAAGTTATGTTTTAGAGGAGTCAAATAAACTATGAGCAGCACAATCTGCTCTATATTAAAATACAGTGATACATCTGAATATGCATTTAGGTGGTGTGTATGTTGTCATTTTTTTTCCTTCTCGAGGAGAGAGGAGTCTAAGGTAGAGTTTAATCATCAAGACTGTCATTTTGGATCCTAAGGATAGAACCATGTTGAAAATTTTGCTAGGTGAAACTGGAAAACACAAAACGGAGGTCTGAGGATCGTGGCCATTTAAAACCATGAAAACACATAAATTAAGCATCATTGTGACTGGTCCCATCTTTCATAACTGCTCTCCAGAGAAAATCTAAAAGCCAGGCCACTCTGAGTGGAGCTGAGGATGATTCAGTAGGTGGCACAATTTTCACTGAGTCAGTACTGAACTGATGCCCCAGCATGGTATGAGGGGGCACCGCACTGTTGGAGGTGTCGTCTAATGGATGAGGGTAAAACCAAGGTCCTGACCACCAGCAGTTATTAAAAATCCCATGGCACTTTTCAAAAGAGTAAAGATGATGTTAAACCCTGTGTCCTGGCTAATTTCCAAATTGGGCAATTATATTCTGCCTACTTAAAATTTCTCTGTAATTTTAGTTGGATAATATATTCTTCATCTTCTGCCCTACACTTCTGCTGTTTCCAGCTCAGAGGAGGGTGTATTTCTGCGATGAGGGAAGTATTGTTTCTTTGGAAATATCTTGCAAGGTCCAGGATCAGAGGATGAAAGGAATAATATCCATCTATCAGAACAGGTGCCATGTTAGTTTGTTTCTTGTGTCATTAGGCTGACTATAAGAAAATTGCCAAATAAAGTGGTGTTAAAAATAGCCTCGTCAGGTAGTCAGAGGTGCTAGGCTTGCAAAGGTTTCCAAGATGGATACTTTAATTTTATTAAGATGTGACTAAGAAATGAGGCTCCTCTTGAAGTGAATATATTATGTAAATATTAACAATTTACGCATGAAATTATAGACATTTAGTAGGAATAATTAGATTTTCTAACATTTGCCTAGCAAGGCCTATCACATCCATTCAAAGACCCTAGTTGCCATCTCACATTGACTTACAGTGGGTTAGCATTTCCTCTACGTTGACTTTTCCAAACACAACAAACTATAATTGGGAACAAATGGAAGCATTTCTTTACAACCTAATGAAGAAGCACATCTTAGTTAGGATGCTTTACATTATAGGAAAGCTAAAAAAAAAAAAACTAAAAAAAAAAAACCTTAAAGAGAAAACCAGTAACTTAATGTGATATGTGGTCAAACCTGGGCTTCCAACCATCCCCAGCACTTCAGAATAAACCTCTTTGGGAGATTTGTAAATGAGGCTTTTTGTCTTCTAAATGGTGGTGCTTACCTTTGTCTTGACTCTGAAGCTTTAAAAACAATACATCGGAAAATAACAATAATAACATAACTAGAGATGACTCAGTTTCCTCCAGTGCCAATCTTTTTCCTGCAAAAATGAAGCTTGATCAAATTTCACAAAGCCCTACAGTTAATTTTATATTGCTTTATTTACTTATTCACTCTTTCATTGATCTATTTCCTTTGCTACAATAGTTAATGGCAAAGTTCTCTTTTCAAATTTTGCTCTCAAGTCACTCTGCTTTACAGATGTAGAGAAACATTTACCATGCTTGCTAGTCTATGTGTTGACATAAGAGAGTGCTGCAAATCAAACCTCTTGGAATACTTGTGGACAGCTCCATAATACTACCATAATCAAAGATGCTAATCCTGCCTGTAGGAATTGTATGTTTGTTGCTTAAAGCAATCATTCGAAAAGGAAATACCATCTTTTAAATTTGGACTTCTCTTCAGCAGGAAATATCACAATATTTTTAGCTTAGCTTTTACAGCTACAGCACACTTTATTTAGTAACCGAAAGAGTTCACTTTAAAATGGAAAACCTAGTCACTGATCACTTTGTCTTTTTAGTATGCAGCCCAGAGGATTCAGGAAAAGATTACATTTACCATAATTAACATATATGTAAATGGAGATCATGGCTATGAATGATAAATTTTCATAGCAATTTAAACCTTGTACAAATTAATCAACCATACAGACACTTGATTAATGGAAAGCAGTGTCACTTTAAAATGCAACATGTTAATATATATTACAGTTATCACAGATCAAAGAATCTTTAAACGTAAACCAGTTAGAGCAAAGTTCAATCTAGATTTTTAATAAATGTAATTCTTGTGTAATTATGAGATAAATTTGAAAAAAATAAAGATAGCCTGCTTCATATTTATTTACCAATTTTAGTAAAAAGTCATGAGAATATATTTTAGATATTTCATTATAGTGACTAGGATTCAAAATATAGAATTACAGTACTGGCTAAGAATGAGATGAATGTAATGATGCAATTTGAAGGTTGAGGCAAAACGTTTTCTTCATGTCATGATAAATCTAGACGCTTTCTTCTAGGTCTTTGCTTTGAGTCCTACTGAGAGAGTTGGGGTAAACACATTAAGCAAAATAACTGACATCTACGCAAAACTGTTCATGAGATGACATTTCTCATTCTGTCTTGGTAAACATAATTTTCTCTGTTTTGGAGCAGTAGAAGTAAAACTTCTGCTAGTATTGAATGTATTAAAAATAAACTCTATGGGGCTGGAGAGATGACTATTGCACAGGACCTAGGTTCGAAACCAGTAGCCACACAGTGGTTCACCATTGTCTGTAGCTCTACTTCCAGGAGACCAATTACTTCTGGCATTTGAAGGCGTCAAGCTGCCATGTGGTATATACATCCAGACAAATATAATAAATAAATAAATAAATCTTTAAAAATAAGAAAATAAACAAATAATTTCATTATGAAGACTGCATGATTTTCAGTAAAAATCCTTTAGAAAAAAATATAAAATTTACAGTTAATATACATGTGCTACAAGTGGAATATCTGAGATATGAAGTCTCTTTACAATATAACTGCTTTGTTGGGCATAAAAGCAATTATACTACTTTACAAAATTAATGTAGATGTGTTTTACAGGGAAAATCCCATAATGGATCATGAGTGTTCCTCATTGGTGCAATCTTGGCTTGCATCAAATTATAGCACTTAATCCAATATATTCTGTAATATTCTGTTGATCAAGGATTACTAAAGTTACAAACAAAGAAAGCCTTGAATCTGCACTAGAGAGAGGAAGAAAATATGACCCTAAGTTCTTCCCAATCAACTAGCATTAACCTCATTTCAATATAGTGGTTACTCATTGAACATTTAACTGTGTCATATACATCTTAAGAAACTTTAAAATGTAGCCATGTATGATTTTATTGTCAAATCCAAATCCTTGAATATTGAAATATTTCATCACTCCAAATAAATGTTGATGCAAGTAGTGACGAGTAAGACTGAGACACAGATCGTTGACTTTCTCACTGTATAGCTAGCTTCTCTATACTGCACTGCACTATCCCCCAAAGACCGTGAAACACTATTAATATCCAGCTCCTTAAACAGCTCCCATTGAAGTCACAATACTACTGATATTAACATGGGACCCCAGCTTGAGATCTACTCATGTGTTACAAATTCTGTAAGTGGTTTAAATAGCTAGGAAGTCTCACAAAGTCCAATTCTAATGTTCATTGGAACTGTGCAAACAAACAAACAACAACAAAAACTACCTTGTATCTGCCACTCCTACAGTGGCTAATTTAGAAAAGCAGATAATTATATAAAGTATTTACAAATCTGGTTACCTTTGGATGATATTCTAATACTTGCTGGGATCTTCACAGACTATTAAGAATACAAGATTGAATAGTATTCTTATCCACAAAAGTCACATGGTATGGTGAGGCAGGAAGGAAAACACATATCCAATTAGAAGACACTAGGATATGCCCTTCCATGAGGATAAGATTTATGACAATGTAGAAATTTATAATCATGTACAAGCAGATACTGAAGGACAAGGAAAAAAATAAAGTTGAGACTTAACTGAAACAGCTATATAGTGTGGTCTACTTTGGGATGCTAGAAACTTCTACATTGTTATGTTCTGATCACTATAGGTAGACTTTAAGGAGGAAAAATCCTTTAGATAGTCACAGTAACAAGCTGAATTACTCAGTTTAATGTTAAATAATATTATAATGAATCTTAGAAAAAGCTCATGATCATTGTATCAGATAATGTATCAGAAGCACCCAATATACTAGTAGTTCAAGGAAGCCTATCTCTCAGATTTATTAATCTTTTTTAGGGAATCCAGGTTTGTAGGAGCCCCATAACATTATAAAGGACATATGTTCCTGTTCCTTCACAATCTTAGTTATACTGATCTTAAAATGGTGCAACATTCCTTCAAGAACCTACCATTCATACCTTTAATCAAGTTCATTTAATTCAGATGCAAATGAAATTAAGGAGTTCAGTCACTTAAATGGAAGACTGATATCTTATCCCAATTACTCTTCAAAAATGAAGGATCCTGTTTCTCTGGAAGAAGATCCAGGGATGGTGTTGGAAAACAACCAGTCTCAGCCATAAATCCATTTTCTTAGTTCACCAAGATGGTAATCAATTAGTAACGCAGTTATTTTATGTTTTCCTTACTCTCCACTCCATGTTCCTTTTTAAGTTCCTTTTGAGCAGTTTGAAGTCTCTGCTGGGCCGTCTGCCAGAAGGTAGAACACACATCATTACTACTTTTTGAATCTCAGATTTAATCAGGAAACATAAAATGTCTTTTCATTCTAAAAGGAGTTCTGTCTGTGTGAGTTTGGGGGTGGGGAGTGGTGGGAAGAAACCAGCAGCTACTGAGCATCACTAAGATTTAAAACACTACCTATTTGCTTTTCATGCTTGACTCTGAAATTAATGAAGTTTTAAATAATTACAGACATCAAAGACTTGATAATTAAGTGCTTTTATCATTCACTTATCTGTTCATTCATTTAACAAACATGTGTACCGAGTGTCTATCATCTGCTAGGCTCTGATCCAAGTACTGCAATCCATAATACAATTGAGGTATTTCTGGAGCTTACATTCTAATGAGTAGTGGTAAACCATAAATAAGTATATAAATGTTACATTTTCCATAAAATTATGGGTTATATTTTGTCTCATTCCAAGTTCTTATATTCAGATGTAACCCCCAGTGCTACAGTGTTGCCTCTGTTTTAAAACAGAGCTCTTAAAAAGACAAAGTAATTCGAACAAAACTGTATTTGTGGACCTTAATCCAATTTTCTCAATGTCTTAAAACAAAAACACAAACAAACAAAAACCAAGATGTGGATAGTATGCGAGCTATGCATATGCACTGAGATGAGTGTTAGGAAACATCAGGAGTGGATGACCATCTACAAGCCAAGGAGAGAAGCCTCATAGGAAATTAGCTACTCAGATCTCACTCCAGAACTACGAGGCAATGGGCTTCTGTTACAGAATTCAAGCCTGTAACATTGCATGTTCCAATGTGTTACTGTCTGAATCTTTGTTCTTTTCCAAACTTCATTCTAACACAGTAGTTATAAAAAATAAGAACTTCTGGGGATGATTGTACAGTCCTCATTAACAGTAATGATATCCTTATAAAAAGTTTTGAGGGGGAGTTTTGTTCTCTTTGCCTTTCTGTCATGGCAACAATAAGACATTATCTAGGACACTAGTCCTGAGCCAGCTTACCTACTAGTGAATCTGACACTGCCCCGACTTTGGACTTCTCAGACTCCAGGTCAGTGAGAGAAATATTTCTATTATTTTCAGACTACTCAGTCTAAGGTGTTTTGTTTTAACAGCCTAGATCACCGGCTGTTCTCAGACAAATTGTTACTTGTGCAAAAATGAGGTAAGGAGCTGGGAGACTACATAGATTGGTATTTGAATAATGTACATTTGAACTGAAATCTAAATGGTACAAAAGATTCAGCTATGTAAATATCTGGAGATGAGTGCTTTAGGAATAAGAAATAGCTAATACAAAGGCTGTTTTTCCTTATAAAAGATAAGCAGAAGGCCAGTCTGGCAAATGACCGTTTTCACCATCAAAACTCGATTTGCTCAGTAACTATCTATTCATGGTATGTGACTTCATCACGATGACAAACACTTGAGAGAAATAGTCTAAAGGAGGAAAGGCTTATTCCAGACCACACTTTCGAGGTCTGCTGAATCCATTACTCTGAATCTGGTGTAGCATAGAACAGCATGGCAACCAGAGCTTGTGGTGGAAGAGATACTGCACCTCATCACAGTTGACCTAAAAGGAGAGTGTAAGAGGAGACTGGACTGAGGTCAGGGTATAATCTTCAGAATCACATTCCTGGCAAACAACTTCCATTGTAGGCTCCACCATCGTCCACAATTCCTACCACTTCCTAACAGAGCATTCATGTAGGAGGCCATCAACTCATTAACCTATTCACTGTGTCCGAGTTTTTATAATCCAATCAATGCACCAAATATCACCCATAAGCACTGGTGTGCTGGGAACCAAGTCTTCAACACATGTGCACTCGGGGGAAATTTCATATGCAAACCGTAGGATGGTACTGTGCAATTTAAGTTGATATTATATACCATGAATAATATAATAACAGTTTTACTGTAAACATGGCTGTCTATTCATCGACTGTTCAGTAAAAAATATTACTTCATATTTCTAGAACACATGTGAGGAATGTGTTTGATATAACCACAATGCTTGCCTTGCTGATACTGCTAGGACAGATGTTATAATAGACAATGTTGGCTATACAAAGAAGAATCTCCTTCAGATCCAATCAAACATGGAGTATTATGTTCTTTTCTTTTTGATGGGGTGGTACTTTCATCTTTTGAAAATTATAGGGAAATTGATGGAGTATCTCCAAACAGGCTCAAGACACAATTATAATGCGATGTCAGCACTTTTACAGATGAGCTCATTGAAGCTTAGAAAGCTTGAGGCTTCTGCTCAACGGTTTGTCACAAACAAGTATCCAACAATACATGTAGACCTGCAAAGAGCCTGCTTTCCTTCATACAAAAACTGAGGCCTGCAAGATATAGACAATAGCCACAGGCTGTGGCAGCACTTCCCAAACTCTTAAGGGAGTATGGAAATTTTGTCAGTAGGAATTTGCATTTCACTCAGGTTCTCAGATGATACTGGTTGTCTGCTTAATGAGCTTTTTAATAAAATCATTGTTCAATGGTTAAAAGTATATAATATTAAATGGTTTATATAGTCTCAAAAAGCACATATAGGATAGTACTTATTTTATTGTGCTCTTGTTTCAGCTAGGTATTAAAGACCATTATAATCTTTGAAAACTGCTAGATATTATGAAAACCATCCTTTCAGTTCTTGCCACTGCTGTCATTATTGCTCACACTCAAAGCCCAGAATTTCAGTGATGTAAGATATTAAGGCGGGGCTTTGCACATCACTGGAGTCAGTAAGCCTCTATTCATTGTATAGTGACAGACAATAGCAAAAGAAAACAAGCTGTAATTTAGTCAACATTAATACAAACAAATATTTTATTTAGTGGAGAATAGAACTATCCAGGATAAAATACACTTATTACCATGAAGGAAAACTTGCAAATGCAAAATGCAGAGTATCCAAATATGCCCAATTAGTAATAAAATTTCTGAATGGGAGAAAAAGATGTTGATTTTTAGATGAGTTGATTAGGAATAAGGAGAATTTTATAAACCCTTTATAAGGTCTAGAAGTACATATGAATATGAATTTTTTAAAAAATATCTTTATTATTTTGGTAATCCTGTATAATTTCTATATGACAAACCAGTGTGCTAATTTGCATCCTACCCAAGATTCCCTCTCTGAAGAGCTATCAGCAGCTCCCAGAGTGGGTCTCTGGGGGTGAAGCCTGCTTTATCTCTCTCTTGCTAGATCTATTTGGTAGTAAAATCAGGGTTAGTAGCCTAGTGCCCCTTACGTTGGAGGAAAACTCTATATTAACCCTGTCTTCAGTCTTCTCAGGAAACTGATAATAAATTTTGTCCTTTTACTCTCCCTGCTCTTTTCACTTTCTGGCATTCCAGAAGTTGTGCGGCTCGCCTTTCCAGCACCTTTCCAGCAACGCTAAATCTGATCTGAATTTCTTCCAGCGTCTCTCTTCTGTGAGGTTTCTATTCCATGCTGCAGGTCTGTTTTGCTTCTTTCAAGTGATCACCATCTCCCTTTCAGTACATCTCTTACAATATCGTCTCTCTATATCAGTGCTTCTGGTTTCATTTCTGCCACTTGCTTTATAGCTGGAATTGGATGGTTGGATGCTTTACAGCTTTTCTTCGGTCTTTTAGACAACACTACTCATCGAATCTCCACCCATGATGATCATGGGCAAATATCTATCAAGAAGCTAAAACTTATAGAAAATGCTGAGCATCAAATATCTGCCCATGTTGATCATAGGCAATATTTACTATAGAGCTACAGCGTACTCCTCTCGTATATTTTAAGAACTCCATTCTGTTACAATTAAAATTTTAAATATTTGTTTATCATTTTAGAGGTGAGCGTGTGCAGTGAGAGCAAAGCTTGCACGAGTCCTTCTGTCCTCCCACCATGGACCCTAGGAATAGAGCTAGGTCACTGGGATCAGTGCCAGGCATCTCTACTTAACTGAATCATGGTGCCAACCATACCATTCTGTGCCAAATATTTGATATTTATACTTATGTAACATATATTGAAAAGCCTTGCTGATACAACCAAAATTTTGCTAGAAAAATTAACCTTTTTCAAAATATCAGCAATGTTGGGGAATTAGAAGTTATACAATATTAATAATGAATCATCTCAGTAATATTACATAAAGGTAAATATTTTTTTTATTTTTCTCTCTACCTAATACAATGGGTACTCACAAGTATCAAATTCACTTTCAGAAACACAGAAAATGAGCCATGTGTGCTGACACTCCTTCTACCTCTATCATTTGTGAAGATAAAGAAGGAAGGCTGGTTCCAGGACAAGGCCAGCCTCAGCCACATGGAGGTTTCAAAGACAGCCTTCACTATGTATCAGGATTCTGTTCAAATACAAGCTATCAAAAATAATAAATAAAAAATACTAAATGAATTAAAAAGTTCCAAAACTGGAGAAGTGAAGGCTAATGAGTTTAAGGCCTGTTTAGATTATCTAGTGAGACCTTGTCTTAAGAAAGAAAGAGAGAGAGAGAGAGAGAGAGAGAGAGAGAGAGAGAGAGAGGGAGGGAGGGAGGGAGGGGGAGAGGGAGGGAGGGAGGGAGGGAGGAAGGAAGGAAGGAAGGAAGGAAGGAAGGAAGGAAGGAAGAAGAGAAATGTATTTCCATCCCTGATTATTGTATCTGTTCCACTAAACACTGCTTCTCTAGTTTCGTGGCTTCTACTTATGCTCTAAGATAGATGCACAAAACAGAAGAAATGAAGTCAGAGCCAATCTATGAATGAGAACCTCCAACCATGTTTTCCTGGCACTGAGTTACCTCACTCACATGCACATATGGTCAACAATAATTGAATTTAGTGAGATAGTATGAGAGGACAAACAGGACAAGTTGAGAGAAGATAATGCTGTCAAGAGTATCTAGGAACAGCTGGAGGTGGAGAAGCAAAGGACTTCCTGCTATGGAGAGCTGAGTCTGAGGCTGGAGATGAACAGTTTTCATTGTTTACATATATGAACTTTTCAAAGAATAAATTGAGAATATAAACTTTAAATGAGGAAGCAGGTATGAACAAAGCAAAGGAGGAAGCAAAGAGAGAATGGGAGGGAGAAAATGAGGGAGAGAGAAAACATAAAGTTAAAATAGCTACATGAAGAGTAGATTGGTGCTCTATTCCATGTAAGCTGTTAATCATCAGTAGAAAGTGAATTGCTCCTATTTGTCACCTAGTTGCTTAGGGTTTAGAGGAACAGAGAAACGTACCTGCTATGTTATGCTGATGAAACAAAAGGCACCTATGTTTTTGTTCTACACTTGGAGAACTATAAGATGGTGTTTATAAAGTTTTATACCTTGCCTTCTTTGTCATCATAGTAGGTCTTAGTAGAAATGGATCCTCCACCAAAATATTGACATCTATTATGCCTACACCACATCACTAATCTCTCTGAATATTACAAAAGAGCATTTAAAAATTGTTGTTAATCTATTCTGGCAAGAGTAGAACATGAACTCCAGAAACTGTGATTTTCAAAACTTGAAATAGATATAGAGATTCTTGGTATTCATCTTTTTTTTCTAAATATAGAATCATAAGGTCATCTATGCTGCAGTCTGGACTTCTCCAACCTGGGTACATTTTAAATCTCAATAGGGAAGCATCTAAAACCATTGTGTAGCATTCTTTCTTTTCAATCAAAGAATTCTGGTAGTCTTTGTTAGTACTCTTAGGATGAATATAGCTGAAGAGATTGTACCAAGCCCCTTTGATATCAATTTATACTCAAGAATTTAACACTATGATTGGAGATAGAGATACTAGCTATCCTAAAAATAGTAATACCTCATTATTAATGAAACATATTGTGTTTGATATTGTAAAAATACTGTAACTTACAAAGATTCCCAAACATAAGAATGTGATCTGTCAACAAATTATGCTTCTTGATTTTTTTAGGATTTAAGTGTTCTAACTCAGGACAGTGTTAACCCAAATTGGCATGCCTATCTGTATATGTATAAGAATGTCAATCATGGGTCATAAAAAATGAGAACAGCAAATCTAGAGACTTTGTCTTTGATACTTTGAGATCAATGACTGTGCAGTTGAGGCTGTGCAAAATCTTCAATGAATACTTTTGAAACCATTCTAAAAGGTAAGGTGCTACTGTGGAGGTGTGGGGTCACTGCTTCATCTCTGTCTGAATCTTTAGAAAATTCTCACAGATTCTCTAGATTTGCCAAAATAAAAAAAGAGCCAATATTCTTAATTGTCTGGAGCAAACTCATTTAAACAAATGTTTACTATATATGTATTATATTAATCCTCTAATTATTACAGTAAGGAATACTAACAAAGAAATAGAGAAGATATAGTTCTGGGTTTCAAGAAACTCTCTGGACAATAACAAAAACAGACATTTGCTGACTATAATCTGAAGGAGAAAAGAGATGTAATCAACATGCCCTGAAGTAAAAGAGAAAAAATAATTAAATCTGACAGGTCAATTAAAGAATACCTTTTAAAGGAAATGCTACTTAAGTTCATCATTGAGGAATTAGTGAAAACTTAATTTGGAAATTAAAAAAACAGGGAATTCTAAGATAAATGTTTATTATTAAAAAAGTGATATAATATTAGTAGCAATGTTTTTGAGACATAAGTTATGTTGATGGAAGAAGTGACAATCTGATTGTCCAAGAAGAGAAGCCACCCACAGGTTTCAGGATGATTCAGTGATAACTCACTAAGGCTGTGTTAACGCCATCATTCAGACCAGTAGCAATTGCTACATAGACTAGGTGGCATATTACAAATAAATCCATTGTGTAAATGAACCACATTTTCTGTATCCATTCCTCAATTGAGGGATATTTGGGTTGCTTTTAGTTTCTGGCTATTACAAATAAAGCTGCTATGAACAAAGTAGAATATGTGTTCTTGTGATATGGGAGAGCATCTTTTGGGTATATTTCCAGGAGATGTATAGCTGGGTCTTCAGATAGAAGTATTTCTACTTTTATGAGGAACCGACAGATTGATTTCCAGAGTGGTTTTACATGTTTACACTCCCACTAAGGAGTATTCCTCTTTCCCTACATCCTTGCCAGCATCTGCTCTCTCTTAAGTTTTTGATCTTAGTCATTATGATTGCTATGAGGTAGAATTTCAGGGTCATTTTGATTTGCATTTCCCTGATGACTATTGATGTTAAGTATTTCTTTAAGTGCTTCTTGGCCATTTGAGTTTCTTCTGTTGAATTCTCTGTTTAGAACTGTACCTCATTTTTTTAATTAGGTTGTTTGGGGTTTTGAAGTCTAACTTCTTGAGTTCTTTATTTATTTCAGATATTAACCCTCTATTGGATATAGAGTTAGTGAAGATATTTTCCTAATCTGTAGGCTGCTGTTTTGTCTTATTGCCAGTGCCCTTAGCTTTGCAGAAGCTTTTCAGTTTCACGAGATCCCATTTATCAGTTCTTGATTTTAGAGTCTGAACCATTGGTGTTCTGTTCAGGAAATTTTCTCATGTGCCAATGTATTCAAGCCTATTTCCCACTTTCTCTTCTATTATATTCAGTGTATCTGGTTTTATGTTGAGGTTCTTGATCTACTTAGATTTGAGCTTTGTGCAGGGTGATAAATACGGATCAATTTGCATTCTTCTACATTCCGCCATCCAGTTAGATCGGTACCATTTGTCGCAGATGCTTTCTTTTTTCCACAGCATGGCTTCGGCTTCTTTGCCAAAAAACAAGCATTTGAAGGTGTGTAGGTTTATTTATGATTCTTTGGTTCTATTTCCTTGATCAGTCTATCTGTCTCTGTACAAATACCATGCTGTTTTATCATTATTGCTCTATAACATTGCTTGAGGTCAGGGATGGTAATTCCTCCAGAAGATATTTTATTGTTCACAATTGTTTTGGTTATTCTGGGGTTTTTGTTTTTCCATATGAAGTTGAGAATTCCTCCTTCAATGTCTATAAAATTTGTGTAGGAACCTTGATTGGAAATGTACTGGAATATATTACTGGTATTACATAATATATAATATATTATTGGTGTAATGGATTTCTTTATAGCAATGATAATAGAGATAGAGAATCTGTGGTCAAGTGGTGATACTTATTCATTATAAACCAATGGCATTTTCTATATTCAGAAGGTTTAGGCAACACTTAATAGTAGACCACAAGGCCCTTAGATACAAAAGGAAAAGTTTTTCAACTAAAGCACATCTTGACATAGGAGGAAAATCCTAGGAGATGTGATAACACAAATTTCACTTGAGTTTCAGAAGTGAGATCCATTCTTTTTTTTCAGACCTAAAGAAGTTTACAGACTTGGAGTGCTCTAATAAAAGGGGATAGACACTCTTATAATGATTAGGAAGAAAGTTGACAGATGCATACCTGAGTCCTCACACCCACCTAGAAGATAATAATGACTATATGCATAAGAGAAAATGATCTTCAATATTAGTCTGCATCAGAATGATCTAGAACCCTTTTTAAAGACTGCTAAGTCCTACAGCTTCAGCAAGTTTGGTGAGAGAACATCAGATTTTACATTTTAGATGTCTTTCCAGGTATTAGTTTTGCTGCTGGTTAAGCCTCATATCCTGAAAAAAGGATCATGTCCTGAAGAATACCATAAGGAATAGTATCAACATATATGACCTCTTCAATAGCATCAATCTGCGGAGAAGTAAAATTCACTTAAAGTGTAATGCTTAGAGTTGGAACGTATAGAAGAATGATTATTGATTCTATTTCAGAAGATGACCAAAGATATTTCAATTATGTCTTTTTATTGTGATAATTGAGTACATTCAATAAGTAAACTTTGAAACAGGAAATCCTCACTTGCAAATTTATTGTGAATAGAAAGGAAAGCCTCCTAAAATATTCTTGATGCGCTAAGATTTCTGTTATTTATTTATTTATTTATTTATTTATTTATTATTTGTGTGTGTGTGTGTGTGTGTGTGTGTTTGAAAATTGCATGTAGATGCTTTTGAATGTTAAATGAGGACCTCAGTTATAGAGTTTCAGAGATATAGGGCGTTCTGACCCATCCAACATAGGTGCTGGGTACCAGGTCTTCTGGAAGGGCATGGAGAACTCTTAAGCACTGAGCCTTCTTTTTAAGCCCTTTGCTAAAATACTAAAGCAAAAGTAATAACTCATCCCAAAAGGATCTCAACTAGTATTAATAGTACTACACAATTTTAACAGTCATGCATAAAGTTCAGAAGCAAGTAACTTCGATTCTTCTGCACCAGGTTGACTTACTGAAGTATGTTTCTCTCAGACCACACCTATAATTTCATTGGAAGTTCTACATGTCATGTCCCAACAAAGGGAGGTAAGCTACCGATACAAAAGAGCAAATATAATAAGGGTAGCTTATGTTAATTTTATTCTTCTAATACTGGGGATGCACCATTAGACTTCATGTCAGTATGTGATCAAACTGAAGCCACTCAGTTGACAAGATGGCACCAGATACGACTTTGTATGTTGTATTCATTTTCTATACATTGATAGCAACAGATTATCACAAACTCAGTAGATTAAGCTGAATGATGTGTGTTTTCTCAGCATTCCAAGTCAAGAATTTAAACAGAAAAGAATATTACTGACTCAAAATAGATTTTCACTGTACCATCTTCTCTTTAGAACATAAAACCAAACCAAACCAAACCAAACAAAATACCTCCACCAACAGCAACAGCAAAATCCAATGGATTCCTTTTAAATTTCAGCTTCTAATGACAGTCAGCATTCATGGGCATTGGGCATGCCTGGGAACATTGCTCAGTGGACTATTTTCTCTGTCTCTGAGCCACTGGTTTATTTTCCTCCACCTCACAGGTGATGGGACTGAAATGTATGCCACCATACACTGATCGTACTTCTAGATAGCTTTTGATGGTATTTGGAGTCTTCCCATATAATTCAATATGATATTTTAAACTTGTCTTCCCGAGCCCTTACCAAGTAAAGTAACCTTTCTTACTAGGAGTTGGGAACTGCCATCTTTGAAGACAGCTGCCCAGCCTACTATGTGGCACCTCTTGGGAACACAGATTTTTTCATTGAGTAATTCATAATAATATCATTGAAATAAAAACGTGGAGGACAGTTCTGTCTGAATACCTCAGTTCTCTCTGTGCTCACTCTCCACTACCCATTTTGTTCTGTACTCTATGAAATAATAGCAGAGTTCTTTTTGGCTTTTGCTCAGGTTTGCTCTATAGGGTGCGACCTGAGTAAGGAAACAATGAGAGGAGGTTTGTAAGGCTAAAAGTATTTTATGGCCTTACTTTCTAATCATTTCACCAAAGTTTCCTGTACCCCCATATCAAAATTTATAGCTCCTAGTAAATACTCGTCACTATATACTATCTTTCTTTAAGTTTCTTCTTTTAACGATTTAGTGTGTGTGTGTGTGTGTGTGTGTGTGTGGGTGTGTGGGTGGGTGATGCATGCAGGTTCTTTGCCCAAACTGGGTTCTGGGAACTAAACTTGGTTTTCCGGAAAATCTGCGAATTTGCAGGCACTCTTAACTGCTGACCCATCTCTACAGTCCCTCAATTTTCTCTGAAGATTTTAATCTCTTAAACCTCAAGGAGGTGATGATGGAGTGGTATCCTGCAGATATTTAACATTAAGATGTGAAGATATCAAATGTTCAAAGATAGAAATATTACCTTATGATTTTAGGAAGGATATGTATGGCACAGCTTACAAATAATAATAAAATAAGAGATACAATAAATTTCTTAGCATCAATTGATTTTCACAGAGTATTTTTTTATTGCTGATCTCTTATAATTGACAAAAGTGGATAAATTTGATAGAAATTTTGGTTAATTTTTTGTTAATACTACAGATGAAAACAAAATAAAGATGATGAATTTTATAATTCATTTGTAACTGATGTCAGTGAATTGGATAATAGCTTTAAACTACTAGTAGAGTACATTACAAAAATCTAAAGTTATTTTCACAATGTAGTGTCTATATTCACCAACAATTTAAACATAACCTACATTATCAAAACTAGCCTAGTATTAAATTCATGAATCTATTAAATTAACAAAACAGTACAAAAAACCATGAGTCATGTGGTAACACATTTTGGTGGTTAAAAACATCTTCCTATGGCAAATTTTAAACTACCCATGTGATATAATTGAATCTGTTAGAATTGAATATGAAAGAGTTTAATAGAACTTATATACCGTTTACGTCACCCAACCTATAATATCTATATCTCATAAATTTATGTAACCATAAATATTTAGAAAAATGTATACATTATTTAGAAATATAATTATTTAATGAGTTTAGTAATATAATTCTTAATGATGGATGTATTGCAATCTTTCAAAGTTTGATTGTAAGCATGCTGTGTCACATTACTATAGCCCATACCTCCACTGGTGCTTATTCTAGGGGTCCTATATTATCACTTATAATACTCTAAAATCCCACCTAACATCTTATAGTAAATATTTCTCTAATTAAACTCTCCTCAAAGTATCCAGATAGACTGGGCCATCATTTCCTCAGTGAGGGTTCTGGGTCCTGGTTAATGTAAGCAAGTACATGTTGTTGAATTTACAGACGTGAATGATGATCCTACAGAGAAAATAGATAAGAAAGACAAAGGAGAAGAGTCCAGTAAATTCTGAGACTCAGGAAAAAGATAAAAAGGAAAGCTAGCAAAGCAGATTAAATGGTAGTCCATAAAATATAAAGAGAGAGTGAGAGAGAGTGATGGGAAGAGGGAAGAGAGGGAGAGAGAGAAGAGAGAGAGGGAGAGGGAGGGGGGCACTCTGGACCAAACGTCAGGAAGGAAACAAGGATAGACGCGTGCTTATAGGCCACATGTTCTAGGACCACTGTCTTGGGTAGATAAAGGTTTTGGATAATTTTGATAAGTTATTGTTAAAATGATGGAGGGGACTGTCATAGTGACTGATAAATGGAAAGATGAGACTGAAGAACTATAAGAAGGTCATGATCAGCTTTGCAATTAATTAGAGCAGAGTATCAGTACTTTAACTAACGTGTGCATCAAACTGGTCATCTACCTTAGTAAACAGAAAAACCAGGAAACACTAGGGAAAGCAGCGTACATGATTATTGGAACACAATGTGGTTTTATTTTAACTACTATTTTCTCAAGTAAATGTTGATGCTATTGGTTGGAAGTGAAATAAAATTGGAGTGTTTAACCTTAAAGGATTGAAAAGAAACAAATTGTCATTGCTTATTATTTTGTTTTATTTTGTTTAGGAGAAACAATCGGAAAAGGGAAATTTAATATAATTACAAAGAAAATATTAAAATGTTAAATAGCTACCCATGCTTGGGACTGCACTCAGTACTTGACACCTTTCAGGAGATAGATTTACTCATTCACAAATATTCAACACATGAACACTGGATGATACGTGTTTCCATAGACATCACAGATGGCACTTGCCAAAACAGATCCCTCTCCTGGAAAACAATCCTTTTGCCTGCTCATTGATTGATTAGGGCAGGTATGGGTAGACGTTAATCTACAAAGAAGTAGAACTATAGAAGTTCAGATCCAGATCCTTTCTGTTGACAATATATTATAAAAGAACAGACTAGGCCCAAAACATTATGTCCCAAAATATTCACCAAAAGCATGCCAGAGACCTGCAAGTGTAGTTCCTTTGTAGAACATTTGCCTCGCATAACCTATGACCTGGATTGAAAGACCAGAACCACAAACAAAAGCAGAACACTGAGAGGTCAAATGGGACCAAAAGTCACTCTTCGTATGAGAATATTCTCCACTGTTGAATTTAAGCAAAAGCAAAAGCAAAACAAAACAAAACTCCTTTGAAAATGATCAACTGAAGAAGCCATAAAAGAGACAGCAACAGCTAGAGAGTGATACAGAATGAAAGTGAGATATTACCTCGAACCAGAAATGATACTGAAATGAGAGATGATAGGTAAAGGAGTATAATAACAAGGATGGAAAAGAAGTAATTAGGGAGATATAGTTTCTGTGCTTAGTATGCAGCCCAAGTTCCAGACAATCAAAGATGAAGGAATGGCTATAATACGTTTTATACACAGCCATATTTAAATAAATCTGTCTATAAAAGAAGGAAAAGATAGGAAGGTTAGTTGAGCAGAAGGAATTATATATCAGAAGAGTCAAGACTTCTCAAATTTAATTTCACATGGGTAGGCTAACCATCTTATTAGTACTCTACCTACTTAAGCAAATCATTCATGTTTATCAGAATTAACTGTTTTTATAGATATTATATAAGAATCAATATTTTAGAACATTACAACACATTCTGTTGGAATTCAGTAATGCTCTGCACACTGGATTATTCTCTCATCTACAAGAATTTTGTGAACAAGGGTACGGTGGTTAGCTCAGTGGATAAATGTACTTGCTACCAAGCCTGACCACCAGGAATGAATCCCTGGGACTCCATGGTAGATGGTGACAACCAACTCCTTCATGCTGTCCTCCGACTGCCACTCCAATACTGTGGCACTTGAATGAAACATGTGTGACACACACACATACACACACACGCACATACACATACAGAGTAAATAAGTGAATAAAATTAATTAATAGATGTAGGATGATTGTTAGGATATTGGAAACTCCATATATTTATAAATTGATCAAAAATAAAAATATGAAGTGTCATTGTTTCTTATATTCTAGCGAACTTTATCACTCTAGTTTGTCTAGTTTGTCTTGCCAAATAATAGACATGGAGACTATGAATTCAAAAACAAAAACTATAATGAAATCAGAAGTCAAGAGTATAGATGAAACAAAACTTATATAAGATCCATATTGAGAGTAGAAGAAAATAGTTATTGGGTCACACAATATCACATTTTTTTTACCTGCTTTTTGCATTGTCCAGGAAGTATCACGTTTATAAATATACATGCAAAAGCTTGCATTTTGGATAAGATGTTAAACATCTTTTAGTGTTCCTTAATTTCCTATCTCTAAATATAGTTTTCTGCTTATCATCTTCTTCAAATATGCTGGCCTATGTGACCCTTACTACAATTTACCTTTAATCTCACCAACTCAGTAGCCCCCAGTTTCAAATTTCTCTTTGTACTACACATTTAAATCTTTGAGCTTGAATATTGAATAAACCATGGAATGACTTTGAGCTCTGGTGTTGAGCGTGGTAACCTTGAACCTCTCATAAATTGGGGAAAACCTCTAAAACAGCCAAAACAAAGCTCTTGACTTTCTAAATATAACATTTGCTTGACTCCCTGGCTTACCTGTGAACTCTGTTGTTTTTTTGCTTGACTGCTTTGGCACCATCATTTGAAGTTAACCTTTTCTTTACTCAGTTGGAAATCACATTTCAATGGATTAAAAGACAAAATAGTGCTTTCTTTTAATTAAATCTAAGAACATCTCTAAAATATGATTTGAAAAAATACAGTGTGTGTGTGTGTGTGTGTGTGTGTATGTGTGTGTCTGATAATTTACCTCACATTATGACCAAGGTTAACGAGTCCTCCCTTTTACTACCCTTTTCTTCCCATTTGACAATAAAAAGAATGCCTTTTGAATACCAACTTCACTTCTGAAGTTTAATTCTAGCTGATCAATCTTTATTTTTATCTTTCAGAGTTTCAGACCCATTTTTCCTTCTTTGACAGTCACTTCCAGAAAATATTATAACATTATTTTTTATAATAAAATTAGGACAGAAATCATGAAAAATTCTAAAACAGTATCTGAGGTTGCTTAAACTGAAGCCATGGGAAGGTTAGCTATACTAGTTCTTATAAGTTTACACACCATCTCCAAGTGTATTTGAATACATGCCTTCTGTTATTTTAAGTGTCCATACTTCGTGTGGCCCAAGTGGTTATTAAGTCGTTGAGGAGTAGATAGGTGATCAATTAGCAGATAAACACAAAGAGACCATGTTTAAGTAAAAGCTTCAGTATCAAAAACCTTATTTTATTTTTCTGCTTCAAATTCTATTGATTTGGAAAATTTTCTTTTGAGTTTTTATAAAAATATTTAATACCCACATAAAATTTAGTTGATAGAACATATCAGCTAATAACATGAATTATTTTCCCTCCTCAGAAAGGTTATTGTTAGGAACTTTGTGCTTAATAGTTATAAACTCTTTGAGTCAATTCAAAACGTAAATGAAAAAAAAACAGAGCCATAAGAAGAAGAGTACAGATGATTATCTCATTAAATCATAATATTTTTAGCACATCATTTACCGCCTGTCTCTAAACAGACCAATCTGATATTATAAAATTTTCAGTCTAGATATACTGCCTTCTACAGAAGCACTTACTGTAATGAGAAATGAACATGAAATGTTCTAATACTGTATTTTTGTCAGTTATGAACAAATCACAACCATTTGCTATATTGTTTTAAATATATTTTTAAGGATATATGTATATATGTATGACTCAAAACATTAATTTTGAAGTGGTAAGTTTCTGTAAGTGCCCATGAATTCTTAACGTACCGAGTGCCTTGCAACCAAATATATATTCAGTTCCCAGCATTATTGGTGTTTCCAATTTCAATAACTATAATATTACCACCTTTCGACTTTTATGGCATCTTTCATCCGTGGATCTTAAAGGGCTTTACAAACATTAATTCACGCAGCATTCTTGTGAGGTACAGAAATATCATTAACCCCATATTACAGATGAGGAAACAACCAGGGAAAGGTTAATAATACGTGTGCTACTTTGTACTTGCGTAATGCCTTTGACTCAGTCATCTCTAAGTGCACTGGAAGCTTCATAATACAGAACGGGTCTAAGGCAGTCTTAGGCATTAACTCATGGTTCAATTTTATACTCTATTATGAAGTTTCTAGAACCTGTCTCTATAGCACATATTAATATAAAACTCCATTTATTCAACATGGTTTTCCTTTGTAATTGGAAATCATGAATCAAGCTTATGTTTAATTGTCTCTTTAGTTTTAAAGTGTGAATGCTTGATTATGCTCCATAATATGGACTACGTACAAATGCATATTATCCGTTTTAAAATCTCAAGATTCACATAATACACACGATAATGAACATCGGGATTGTTGCGGTTTCTTTTTATGTATAAGTGGTTAGTTCAAAACAATTTTTAAAAACTTTTAACATTTTTAATGTAATTTTCATCTTTTTAGAACAGAATCCTGCTCTGTAGCTCTGTAGAGGGCCTGGAACTTGCTATGCAGATTAGCCTCGCTGCTACGTCATGTCACAGAGATCTGCCTTTTTCTGCTTCCTGTGTGCTAGGATTAAAGGCCACCTGGTTTGGTTGTTAATTTTGCTTTTTTCTCCCGTTATGTACAGCTCAGTCCTCAATTCTCATCCAGCTGCACCAAGAGCAGCTATGACGTTAAACGGCAGGAGCTGTAGCGCATGTTACTCACAGCCAGACTTTCTCTATCACAGATCTCTCTTCTTCAAACAAAAGGATGCTGGTATTCAGAGCATTTCAGTCTTTCACTATTAGAATTTACTAGGGAGTCCTCTAATGCTGTTTCCTTGTTCTCTGCTTGCCAGCATCTTCATAGAAAGACTGTTTATGGCGTTTGAGTCCTGGAAGGCTAAATATACAAGATTGTACACAGAGACCAGTGTGGTATACAAGAAGGGCTGATTTAAAAGAAGTTGGAGTCAGGTGCATGGAGCAGGAGATTATACCTGTATTAATCACATGATCATGCAATAATTTCAGTGAGTCAAATCTATCGATACTTATTCTTTAGGCTGGCATCACGGTTGTCACATGATGGGGAGACCTAGACATTTACATTGCCTGTAATGTAATGCTCATCAAGAGAAAAGAAAAATGCCTTGATGGCTTGACTACTGTTGATAGGTCATTAAACATGGGCTTCCTGGAGAAGGGACCACCTGGCTTGGCTCCAGGACAGAGTTTCGGTTTGTGCTGCAGAGAGTTCTGTAGCATGTTTGCATTAACATTCTAGTAACTAATTGAAGAGAATTGGGCAGGGTGGGAGCTTTTACTCTCTACTATGCAAGGGTCCTCACTCATAGTTCTCATCTCACTTTGTTCCATTCAGCTACTGTATAGTTTTTCTTTGCTGCTTTCTGCAAACAATTGTAACTTTCTTCCTTTCGTTTTCAACCGGATCCAGCCATGAGTCAGAACTGATGGCTCTGCTGCTGTTTTACTGGCTTGCCTTCTCCTACATGGAGAAATACTGTTATGAAGACAGAAAGAAAGCTTCTGACACACATTTGTTGTCTGAATGCAATTTTGACACAAAATGATGCACTTTACTCCAGTTATGCTCTATGGTACTTGTGGTGATGTGGGACTATGTATATGTCTGAGAAGAACATTGCTATAAAGGTATTTCATTGAGAAGTGGCAAGGATGTCTACTGGGATAGCCAGCATTTTATAAAATGAGCACAGGAATTTTAAATGCAATGCTTGTTTGCAATGAATTAAGTAGAGAGCCATATTTGCTTCTAAGGACAGCTCCCCAATATTGCCTTGATATCATTGGCAGGCTGAGCTGGTTTTAGAGTGATAGAAGTTAAGCCTTGGTCTCCCTTATGGGATTTCAAGAACACAAGTAGGCAAAAGAGAGATTGATGAATAGGACTGAATTCATGCGGTCAGTGTAGGATGGAAATGGAGGCAGAAGTTGAGTGGGTATGATTGCTCTTTTTCACATCAAGAGAATAACCCCCCACAAAGCATAGTAAAATACATGTACCCTTGTATAGCTCACATATATGTACATATATATCATATATAGGACATTATCCTCCTGATATGATGCTTGACACATAAGGGTGCATTACTAATAAGCTCCATGGAAGTTACTATTTACAATATCTTATTTATATGAAATATTTATGGCAGGTATATGAAACACTAGTCGCTGGATAGAGAGACAGCTCAGCAGGTAAGAGATCTCACTAAGCACACATGAGGACTTCAGCTCAAGACTCCATTCCCTGTACTCACAGATGAAATGTGTAACCCCGGGATGTCTTGGGGTAGAGGCAGAAGCTTGCTGGAGCTTACTGTCTACTAAAGTAGATCCAGGTTCAGTGAGAGACACTCTCTTAAGGGAATAAGGTGAAGAGTGATAGATCAGAACTGATGCCCATCTTTCCCTGTCTCTAAGTTTGCACACACACACACACACAACACACACACATGCAAACATGCACATGTACATGCACAAAGACACACACACATTCATATACACACAGGTACACAGAGATATACACACCAATCCCAATTCTGTGCTCCCACAACTGTTACAAAGATAATACATTTCAGCTTACAGTCCCTCACCATCTTGCCCAGCACAGAAGGAGAGTCTGGGTACTAATGAGATTTGTTCTTTTTTTATTTACTATCCATTTACTGCTGAATGAAATGTAGTCAACTGATATGTATTGTTTACTGATGCAAACTATGACTCCTGCTGTTTCGTGCCCAAATCATACACATATAAAATTACTTATCCAAGGCCACACATACATAAGTAGGTACGGGATAGAGCATACCTAGATCATATAACTTCTGACCTAAAGCCTTACCTCCTACCTCACACATCTTTGGAATATATCTAAAAGGCTTATCATTTCTTAAGACTGTGGAAACCTTACTAATATTATTAGAACATCCCAGGTCTCCTTTTCTAATATTCCTTCATGTGTGCCGATCAGCTCATTCTTTCCAAATGCCAGGGCTGCATTGCTCACCGGAGTAACTCCAGTCCCCAGCAGTGTTTAATGGAAAAGGCAAACCTTTCCACTAATGAGCAGTTTGTCTAGTGTTCTTAACCTTATCTGCAGCTCTTCGAGTGATAAAGGCTTAACTATTATGCACCGAAAGGTGTTGATAATTCTCAATCTTCATGCAGAAAATGGCTCTTTTGTCACTTCTTAGAGTCTACTGTTAAACTTGGCACACTGCTTACAAATTACCTTTCCTGTTCTGCAAAGCAGTCAGCTGGAAGCATTGGTGGGCTGGCGGCAGGTGGAGCCTCCTCCTGTCAGGACAAAAATGATACCCGCTGCTTAATAGAAAAAGAACCATCTGCAGTTTAATGATGTAGACCTGTCTCAGCAAATGGCCTGGGTTTAAATACAAGGTGGAAGGGAGAACATTAAAAAATAGAGAAAACGAGGTAGAATATTAAAGACTGTACAAATAGAATTGAAGGCTGGGGTTTTTTATCAACTCAAGCATTACGGCAGACCGTCTAAAGTGATTTCATCCCTCAGCTACTAGATTCCCTAACTGCAGTGGGTCCGAGAAAGCAAGTCCACAGCTTACAGGCCCTTCCTCTGGCGGCTTCTGAAGCGATGAATGCAAGACTACATACTCTCCATGTTGCTGCAAGAGAAACAATAAAAGCTTGATCAGCTGAATGCTTAAATATGGCTGAATGTTTGATGAGATGAAGATGTAATTTTGTCTATGTTCCCCAAGGATCTGGATTAAATATGACTACAGGGCCTAATCAAATAGCTAGTCACTGAACAACAGTCCCAACTGCATTTTTCATTCTAGGCATGCCTTTTGGGGGCCCACCCCCCCTTCTCCTGCAAGAACATTACTTATTCACTGGTTTGTCAGCAGTGTGCATTATTAGCGCTTGAGAGATAAAACTTTAAGTGTTGCTCCCAATTAGCACAACAGTGACCACGCACCATGCTCTGTGCTTAATGCCTGCTCTCAGAGAGGAGCTGGTTTTGAAGGTCTGAGGTGGAGGAGAAAAAAAAAAATGAAACAGCTTAAGCATTCATTTTGAGTGGAGAGACAGCTCCTATTAACATTTAACAGCATTTGTGCAACTTGGTGCGGAGGTTATGATGCAAATGAGGAGGAATTAAAAGTGGCCAGGGGTTTGTCATTGATGGATTGCAGTCTGGCGGTGTTCACACTTCTGCCGTGTCCATCAGAAGCGATTACTGTGTAATTAAACCTTATTTCTCTACTCTTCAGTGCATAATTACTTTGTGAATGTAACCATCATCTAAAAAAGCTACCAAAATGCTTTAGCATTTAGTCTAGCAGTCATTTCCCTAGCTTGTGTCAGATAGAACCATCAGACAGTGCAAAAGAACTGTCACTTTTAATAAGAGGCAAAAAATTAAATGAAACAGTATGCTTATTACAGGAAAATTAGGCGTTCAAGTGGTAGAGTCCTTTTCTGCTATTTGCATAATTTATTCTTTTTTGTCCCTCACACCAGAAGCTTCAGGCAATTTTCTTCACATTTAAATAGATCGCACATTTAAGGCTACTTAAGGAAAATTATCACTTTGCATATTTTAATTGTTGTAAAGAAAGTGAATAGGAGAAGGTCTGCAGCTTGGACTCTTGAGTCGGTCAGATGCCCAACTGTCTGATTCTGGAGCTCCCACTGCTGCACTGTAGATAACCCTGCAGTTCACAGCCCTCCACTTGCATTTCATCAGCATGCAAATGTAGCTCCAGGCATTACAATGAGTGGAGCTTTGATATTTACCAACTAGCCACTAATAACTAAAACGTAATTTGTTTGACATAACTTTAGATTCTCTTATCGCTGGGACTTTATCATTATTATTATTATTATTTTCAAAGAAAAAGAAGAAAAATGAGATCTTCCAGGCTTAGAAAAACTAGGAGGTAATCCAACTCACATCAGACAACTTTCTTAGGATTCTAGGAATCTGATTTGCTATAAACAGTAGTCCATTATCCTAGCATGCCATCCATCCTGTAGAGTTCTTTTGTTTGGACTCACCTTTATGCAAAAGAAAAAAAATCAAACAAAATTATTGTAAAATTCTTACACTAAATCAGTTGTCAACAGGAGGGTAGATTCGGTGCTTCAGTCTGTTTGTACTGTAATTCAAAATGAAGAGCGCAACAGTGCCAGGCATCTCAGAGCAAAGGCTGTAAACAGCCAAGAGCCTATAGCAAGCTGTTCATTAGGAAATGGGGAAAGTTAAGGGCTACTCCGTTGCAACTTTGATCAAAGCATCCTTGGCTTATGTATTGTACTTAAGTGAGTTAAAGAATCTCAGTGGCGTAATTTGCTTAGTTGTCATTACCGATTAAAACATACAAACAAACAAACAAACAAACAAAAATCCCAAAGAGACTAAAACTCAAAGTCTTCATTTTGACAAGACAGCGATGTCTTAAGCATATTAACCTGTGAATTTGATTAACTCAGCAACACTTTTGTTTCATTACAAACAATTATATGTTCCCTTTGGCTACTGGTCATTTTCGTTTACAAGGCCATTGTCCTGCTTAAGTGTAAACTCTAAATACTAATGAATATCTAAATACTGATGGGACCACAGTTAGCACACATTTGTAGACACTAGGCAAACATTCATCTCAAGAAATAAAGGAAGTAGGTTTTAGTTTACAAAAAGCATAGGCTGATGATGAACTAATATAAGAAAGCTCTCTGTGGAGAGGACATAGGGAGCATATAGCACATTAACTGGTAATTCAGAAAAGAATCTCCCTACCTTTGAGCCTGACTGTGACTCTCAGAATAACCTTTACCCTGTGAACTTTAAGATCTCTTTTAAAAGGCAATGAAGGATGTTTACTTTTTAATTATCTTCAGGAGAATTGTTTCACAAGATGTATTTTTACTTCTTTTATTTGAAATACTAATAGGAAAGATTACAAAATTGTGAAGAAGGTAGGGAAGATGGAAATGATATCATTTTCTAGGACATAGCTTGGTGCTAACAAGGCCCTTGATTCTTATTCTTGAATATTGATTAATGAGGAATCAAGTTATTCCTTGTAGTGGTTCTTTTTTTGTTGTTTTTGTTTTTTGTTTGTTTTTTTGCATCCTTGAATACTTAAATTGCTTGATGCAATTTTTCTAAGTTTTTGTTTTGCTTTGCTTTTATTGTTTTAATTTTTAATTCCAATTCAGAAGTCATTCTAGCTCTGCTGCTTTACTGCCCATTTCAGACAGTAATTACATACTTTGGGGCTATCCTTTACTAATTCCTTCCACTGTCAGAAGGACAACAGCCAGACACAAGTGGCCCCTCAATGTTGTCAAACATCTCAGTGAATGGACTACAACTATTTGGTTTCTGAATCAAATGCCTTCAATTTACCTGCAATACATATAGTAGAAAATGAAAAAAAACATCTCTTAGCCAGAAGTCCTCAGAGAATAAGTTTGTTTAAAGACAGAAATTATGTGTGTCCCTAAGTCACTGTTTTTAACATCTGTACAATTTCATATAAAAGAAAGCATGTGATTCTGAAAGTTGAAGATGAGAAGAAAATCTGAAAAGGGGATTTCTTTTGAGCATCTGTGAAAAGTTTCTTTATTTTTCTGCTATAGAGCAAATAATGGTATTCTTAAGCCATATGTTAAAGGGTAGCAGATAGTTCTAAACAAATATAGCATTTGGACCTCTACTATATTAATGTAAAAATATACTGTCACTAAGGAGATAGAAAATCTATCATTGTAGGATTCGACCAAGAGTAACAATTTGACAGGTCAGAACAGAAATCAAGAACATTCTAGAAGTTCTTATAATGTTATATCACTAACTCAGCTGTTCTCAACCTATGGGACACAACTTCTTTGGGGGTCAAATGACCCTTTCACAGGGGTCACCTAAGACCACTGAGTAACACAGATATTTAAATTACAATTCATAACAGCACAAAATTATAGTTATGAAGTAGAAACAAAAATAATTTTATGGTTGGGGGTCACCACAACACAAGAGAGTGTATTAAAGGGTCTCGGCATTAGGAAGGTTGAGAACCAATGTTTTAAATTTAAGCAGCAATTATCATTGTTTCTGCATAATCTCCAGCAGTGCTCTATATGTTAGATTGTTATGGCATATACATTTAATCATACGAACATTGGATACTGTAGTACAGCATGAAAAGCATGCATGGTCTTTGAGCCACTTAAAATTCTTACTTCATCATTTATGCTTTTTTATAATTTTGATATATTATTAAGATTCCCAAGTTTCGGTTTTCTCCTAGGAAAAAGGACTGTGGAAAAGAGGTTCATCAAGATAAATTAACACTCTAACAAGTCCTTAGTAATCAGTAGAAAAGGTCACGATGGATACTTTGACTGTCACTGTGGAATAACACACTTGTATGCTCATATGCAAGTCTGTGGTGAGTTGTGATTCAGTCTTTCTTTCAGAATCTTTCATCACTGAGTATTTCTTGAGTTGAAAAAAGAAAGTCATGTTTTTAAAATAAGATTTTAAATTTATAATTTATTCCTTCCTCCTTCGATCCCCCTTCTTTTTTCCATTTATCTATCTATCTATCTATCTATCTATCTATCTATCTATCATCTATCTATCTATCATCTGTCTATCTATTTGTACATGCTGACAGCAGTGCTTTATCATTGAGATATACTCAAATACAATCTCCTATAGTTGCTGATCCCACACTTACTAATGTGTCTTAATGTATATCTGTACATTAAAGCACGGATCATTGCATATCAACCACTAAGTTTTTGTTTTAACAATCTCACTGTACTGCTCTCCTGGAGACAGAAAACATATTTTTTATAAGTTTAGTTTCACAAAAGTTAAGATACTAGACTAATCATATGATAAATGAATATAAAAATTCTTTCTTTTTAGAACCCTTATCATTGTCATCTAAAATCATATATCAGCGAAGGACTATGTTTTGAAAAATGAAAAATATGTATTTAAAATATAATTTTAAATCATCCAGCTTTAGAAATGCAGGCGACACCTGTCCATTGAGACTGTCCAGCTTCGGTTAGAAAAGTACCTAGCACTGGGTGGTAATATAAATGTCACTCCCAGGAAGAGCTTATAATTGTTCACAGTGCCTAGGAAAGACAATTTTGTCATTTTGACTGTTAACAGCAATCTCCTTGCCTTAAAATGAACACCTGACTCTATCTCTTAACGTAAGCTCAATTTAAAATCAGTTATTTAGAGTACACTAGAACCTCTATTTGTAAAATGAAACTCGCTTAGCTTAAGAGTTAGTACAAATGATTTTCAAAGGCTCATGATAACTGTTCTGTCAGTTATGTTTCTTTACTACTTTATAATTATAAAGTAGCATAAAGTGAACATGGAAATGTTATTACAATAGTACTCTGTTAGGTGTTTCGTATTTTAATAATTATTCTTTCAACTTGAAATGATTAAAAACCCTTCTTTCAAGATGTTCTGCCCAGCAAACATGGACCATAAATTGGAATCCAGACTTTTCTGCTGATGTAATTGTTCAAGGCTAACTAAAACATTGCTTTGAATCATGATTTAGTAATAAAAAGTATTATAACCCCAGTATACATTTAATCTTCATGTATTTGACAGATTAATTCAGTACAATAAAAAAAGGATCAAGAAGATGGCCCAGCATCTTTGGTATCATAAGTGAATTAGAGAGACATGGGAAAGATTTGAAACGTACATTACTTACAGAGTTAGAACCTCGGTGAAGAAGAGGAGGTTAGAAAAGTACTTAAAATTAGCTTGCAATTTTTATACACAGTAAAGTTTGGAAAAACATTCTCTTCATCCAAAAAAACTATAAAGGAAATTGGCACAATCTTGTTAGCCAAGAGTAGATGACAGTGTGGACATGTGAACATCCCGCAGCTTTTTTCCTACTGTCGTCATTCTGTGGTAAACAGTCATTCCTTATGTATCCCATGGTGTTCTGAGAGAACTCTGCAGCATCTTCATGATAGGATATGAAAGCATAACTTTGTATAATGTGCACATGGACATGAATGGGAGCAGGTCTGGTGAGAGACCTCACATGCAGAAAACAGAATAGCTAGGAACCTAATTCATGTTAATATTCAGTTATTATAATTAATACCATCAGCATAGCAAAAATATGGCAAAATGATAGTTTAAAACTGTGATGTAATGCCTTATTAAGAGGCTGAGACAAAAATGATCTGAATTTCATGCTTCCTGGTTTGAGAGTACTTGATAAAAGAGCAAGCATCGTTACCATTGTTTTCAAATATGTTCAAATAATACAGAATAGTGTGTGTGTGTGTGTGTGTGTGTGTGTGTGTGTGTGTGTGCAGAAGCTAATAAGTCAGTACACAGTATGAGGAAATGCTTGTTTTGTCTGTTAAACAGGGAAGAGCTAACAAGAATACACTCAGCCCAAAAGAAAAACAGAACTACCTTTTAAAACATTCCATAGCAGCCTTAGCAAATTTTAAGTCAATCTAACTTAATGTAGTTAATCCTTTGCTGTTTTCTACACCAGAAATTTTCAAAATGTAAAATCAAGATGTCACTCAGTGACTTTATGATCTAATTATTTTTCTCATTTTAACTAGTCCCTCAGAATTAAGACTACAGTTGTGTGTTTTTGCAAATACCTTTAAAAGAGGTAGTAATTTGTCCTATTTCTTATTTAAGGTACAAAATGCCAGTAATCCACTCTTAAGATGCAATGTAAACTAAATTCCTAGTTGTCAGATTCCATGTCTCTGAAATGTCACAGACAAAGACTGAATCACAGAATAGCTTCTACAAATGATATGCTTTGGGTTTGAGATTTTTTTTTTCTCTTCAAAGCCTAACGTTGCAAAGAAGTAACTCCCATAAAAGTCTGCTATGAGTAAAAACACCAGCCTAGAAAGCAAATGGAGAAGAGGTTAAAATGTATTTCCTTTCCTTGTAAATATTTGAAAGCAGTTAATTTTATAAGTTCGGAATACTTGCCCTAAATCCACAATGCCAGTATTTTATGTGAATTCCTTAGAGTTAAATATACAGGCTAGACTCATGGCCAGAAGGGCCTGGAATTCCAAACAC
>NW_021604636.1:3518909-3533909 GCF_004785775.1 Grammomys surdaster | reverse complement strand
TGGATTTTTTTGGAAGAATACATTTCAAAACTGCATAGCCAAGTGCTCTGCAGCCCATGTAAATTGACCTTGCATTTAGTATAGCCTCTGGATAGCTTTTATCACTTGTCCAGATGGTGTTTGGCCTATGTATTTTAGTGGAATGGTTTATTTTCTCCTTGATAGGTTTCAAATGCACAAGAAAACATTATACCCGTCTATCTGCATTTGAGTAGAATACAAACTGACTAATAGATAAACATTCTGTGTGGAAGTAAATAGCCTTAAAGTATACTGCCTTCACATTCCATTGACCAGCCCAGTCAGCAAAGTTCTGAACATTGTCACTAATGTTCTAAATATTTTGGAGAGAAACAAGCCAGCAGCATAGAGTATTTTCACTTGTGTCCCATATAAACCCACTATGAACTACCTCTTGAATTTCTATTGATCCTTTCCCCAAAGTAGTTTCCCTCTCCTCCTTTTCATCACTGTTGGAAATGTTATTACAGTTGTGAAGAAGGAATTACGGGTTGTAAAGGAGGCTGGTTGAATCTCCTCCCTTGACTGGAAAGGACTGACTAATTCACTACTTTACACCCATTAGGAGTCTCCAAATTCTAAGCAATCAAAGAGAGGCCAAAAGTTACCTATTTGTTCTAGGGCTGAATCCATGCTCATGTCTGGAGATCCGGAACTTGTTCTCCCCTAAGCTCTCAAATGGATGGTCAGAAAAGACGATAGCCCATGGGAGGTTTCACATTGCTGTCACATGGAGTTAAGAAACTTGCTAGAGAGTGAGCATTTCATGTCTTCAACTTGCCCAGTTTGCTAACAGGTAATTCTAGATCTGGCTAGGTTAAGTGGAAATTACATGTGATTTCAAGCTTCTGCTAAATGCATGGATCTTAGACCACTCATATCTCAGACTAATTTTTAAGTCATTCATATCTCAAGCTAACTTAAAGCCATTTAAAGCTATCAGCCAACGTGTATGACTTCAGGTTACTATCAGTACTGTGAGAACAAAGTATAATTGTCATCTCATATATTTGGCATTAAGTCCCGAAAACCACACAACAAACAATGTAGGTTAATACTGGGTTCTCGAAAGTTGACTAAAGAGGATTGGGTTTGTCAAAACTTGCAGATGTTTTTACTTTTCATTTTATTAGTGAGCACAGCATATTGGTGGAAACATGGTGCGACCTCTAAATAGAGAAGATGGGTCAGTACTGCACAGAGAGTAAACTTGTGAGCGAGATCAATATGGGCCCACAAGTTAGTGGATATTAGAATCTCCTTACCATGGACAGTGCACAGGGTAGATTCAGAATATGACTATAGCATTTATTCACTTGTGAAAAGCAGAGGAAATATCTAAGCAGTATTATCATTTGTGTATCCTTAATGAAAGGCACTGCTTTTAAAACATGGGATTATTTTAGAACAGTGTTAGTTGATAGATGTTCACAGTACATTAAATTCTAGTTCATTTGCTCTGTTTTAGCAACACAAAAACTAAAGAGAGATTACTAATCAAATATCACAAAATTTTTGAAATGCCACGAGTTCATTTTCTCTTTCAATTTCTCTGTGTTAAGTGTTTCAGAGAATTAATTTGCAGATGAGCTCAGGAAAAAAAAAAAGAAGGAAAAAAATAACAGAAAGACCTTTCATGGGGCTGCCATTGCATTTATTTAAAATTACCTTAAAAATGTACATCACTTATTGAATACACAAAATGCCAGTGCTTTGCAACAATTACTGTGTCTCTAAATTTAAACAAAACAAAATACAAAAAAAAAAAAAGAAATGAAGAAAGAAAGAGAAAAAGAAAAGGAGGGAAAAACAGGAAAATACATTCAAAACGCTAGGCTGCTCTGATTCTGCACAGGCAGTGGCTGTGGAAAGCTCTGTCCTGCACTGTGACAGCAAGAGGCATTGGTGAACTTCAGCCAGCAGTCAATGAAAACTTGCACGTACTGCATTACAGAAGACAAAGCACAACCTGGTGGAAGCGGGGAGCAGAGGTGCGGGGTGCGAAGGAAATGCCACATATGCTGTATGTGGTAGTCTTCAGAAATGAAAGAATGCATAAAGACTAGTGTTACTGGGGAAGTAGACGAAGGATGGAAGAAAACACAACAGGACACAAAAGTCCCCACATTTGGCAAGCTCTATTGTGGTATACATGTCCATGTCTAACTTCTGACTTGACTTTCGAAAAGAAACGTAACGAAACTGAGGTAGAAATGAATGTAGGAATTCTACAGCCGAGGGATTTGAGGATGAGAAGCAAAAGTGCGCTCTGAGGAGCGGAAGTCAAGAAGAGGCATGGGAGAGGGGCACATGTGGGGTTTCTCTGCTGATACGTGTGGTTGGTTGCTTTAAAGAGAAAAAAAGTTTGCATGTTTGATTTGGTTCTATCCTGCTTTTTGTGAAACAGCTCTGCAAGCCCAGAAATTCTGAGTGAATAGTATAGACGCTTTCCCTAATGGTTTAAGAGAGAGCTTCCAAAAGACCATCACCACCACCACCTCCACCACCACCACCTTCACCACGGAAGTAGAAGGCAGTTATAGTTTGTAGGTTCTGTCACTTTCAGGGTCTTAAACAGGTCTGCAGCTGACTGTTCTAAACACCAACACTAAAACCAAACAAGCTATGAAGACATAGCTTTTCAATTAACCAGTGTAACTTCTATGAACATTTCCACTTAATCATCAAGGAGAGCATTAAGGACTCTTCAGCAATTGTTCTGCTCTGGTTAATAATTCCCCATAATTAGTAAGAGAACTTTAAAAGAAAAAAATCCTTCCACTTCTACTTTAAACTGTAAATATTCAGTTGTATCACACTTCAGTATTTTTCTTTTCTTTTATGGATACATTCAAAGTAATTTTCCTTGCTATTCTCCAATTGTTGAGGTAAACATACATTTTAATATAAAGTAACATTGAAGCCTACCCTATTACTCTCAGCAGTACATAGTGCTTTTAACACATTCCTTTGAGGTACTGTACAAATCACAATCACTTTCCTGAGTTTTTGCAGACAAGAACATTAAAAGAAATGAACTGCAGAAATTAAGGTCCAGATTACCGTTACCCTGTTTTACCTGTTCTTAGCTAACACTGCAGAACAGACAGGATTGAGGAATACTGTTGCTCTTAAAATGGCAAAAAAAAATCTGGTTTTCTGTTGTAACACAACCGTTCATCTCTTTAGTCCAATAGTGTTTGAAGTTAAAGCTCTTTATATTAGCACATGCCACCAATATAATTGTGAGGCAAACAAACAAACAAAAAAAAATAAAGCACCACTCCAGGCACTTGACAGCAACGAAATCTCGAGAACAGCAGAATGGAATCAACACACGAGGTTCATGTCCTTCCGAAACCAACACACTTGCACCTTGCTTCTCGGTGAGTGTTGTCTAGCTTGAACCGATCTGAGCATCCACATATATACGCTTTCTGTCAGCTGGGGCTTCCAAATCAGAGGCTCTCATCAGATGCCTGCTTCCTCCAAAGCTACCCTGACTCTAAAGATGCAACATAATCGTTGTCTTCCCCCCCAGTACCCTTAGCAATTGAAACACTACTGGAAAGGGGCTCTATTCCCTATGTAGCAGGTTTTATGTGTGTGCCAACATTCATTACATTTCTTAAAAGATGTTATCACTGACTGCAACCAAACATTTTGTTCCATTCAACATACATATCGAGCTCCTTTTGAGTTATGCTAGGCTGAATCTTGCAGAAAGCGTTTTCAAAGTCTTGATATGTAACAGGCCTTAACTGGCTGGGCATAATGGCTGAAAGGTCTGTAGCTGGCATAGCATGGAGAGGCCCCACTGCTGCTTCCTGACACAAATGAGCCACGTCTAGTCCAGAAAAGCCTTCTGTGCGCTGGACGAGCAGTGCAAACTCCTTGTCATTGAGACAGTAATTGTGCGCTGAGAGCAGTTGTACTATTATCTGGTGCCTCGCTGTGCTGTCAGGAAGTGGGATTAAAAGTCTTTTCATGAAGTACCTCCGAAGAGATTCGTCTATTTCTTCTGGTTTACTGGTGGCACAAATGACTACGATTTGGTCCTCAGCTGAAGTTAGTACAGTGTCCAGCTGCATCAGAAATTCGGTTCTCATCCGACTCACCGGACTGTGTTCCTCGTTCACTTGAGAGGAGAGAAGCATGTCAATGTCACTAACAAAAATCACCGAGGGCTGGCGACACCTGGCCACAAGAAAAGAGGCATGGATAATTTTCTCCGCTTCTCCTAACCACTTTGCAACTAGTCCGGAACCGGCAATTTTGAAAAACGTGGCCCCCAGCTGACTAGCTATGCATCTGCCCAATAGTGTTTTGCCTGTACCCCGAGGTCCAAAGAGAAGGATGCTCCTAGGTAAGGCAGTCAGCCCACTGAATGCATCTGACCTCAACACTGGCCACAAAACCTCCTCCTTAATAACCGCCTTCACCAGGTCAAGACCAGCTATGTCGCTCCAGTCCACAGGAGGTCCTTGGGTGATGATCTCATTGGTGACCAGGTCAATGAGGTGCGTGTCAGTGTTCTTCAGTTGCTCGTCCACAGAGTGGTTGGATGAGGTAGCTGCACGGAGTCCCGGACCTTGTATTGGATGAGCCAGGAGCTGCCGATGGTCGTCCCCGTGCTCACTCATGACTGGCGACGTATACTTCCCAAAGGATTCACTGGATCTTGATCCCAATGAATTTTTAGCAGTACTATAGGAAGGAGGGGTCAGAGCCCTACTGGACTGGCTGCTGAATTTCCTTTGCTGCTCAGAGGGCATCAGCTGCTTTGTTGGCTTAAACGCTAAGGATGATGTTTCAGCATTTCTGTCAAAGCCATTCCCCCGATTCGAGTTTGAAATGCTGTTGTCGGGCATTCGGTACATAGGACTCTGTGTCGATCTCTGTTGGCCATAGCTGTAATTTCCGTAACTGGAGTCCATGTCTCCTTGCCCTGCCATATAGAAAGCTTTCCTTTTGAGAGAACTTGCCGAACTGTTGGTCAGAGCAGAGGGTGCGATGGGTGTCAAACCATGACCTTGGTAGGTGTAGCCAGGAACAGTAGTAGGGGGCAGAGGGGTGGGAGCAGGAATTCCTGAAGGCAGGTATGCTGATGGAGGAGGGGGTGCTCCACCAGGGCTGTACCCAGACCCCACAGCAGTCTGAGGAGGATAGCTAGCAGAGGGATAGCTGTAACTGGAGAGATTGGAAGTTCCGTTGTAGCCTGGGACCAGGGCTGGTGGGGGAGGAGGAGGGGGTGGTGGCTGCAGGAGCCCAGAGCTATGCAACGGGGATGGATGAGGCGAAGGAAGGGCAGGTGTGGGCTGGCTACTATAAGTAGAATGCAAATATGATCCGTTGTATCCTGGAGCATATTCCTGAGATGAGAGCCCCGCATGAAGACTAGGTACTGTGTGGCTTCCACAGGTACTACTTGAGTAACTTGGTTCTGTCAGGTTGCTGGCCACCCCAGGGGAGCTCCCTATACTTGCCGAGACGTCTACTGGAGGGAGGGCTGAACTGACACCAGCTTTGCTGGCGGTGATGACATCCGGGACACAGTTCATAGGATAAACGGCTTCTGAATTCAAGGAAGGCTGCCAGGGTTCGCTATCACTTTTCCGACCATTTACTAGTCCTGACGGTGTGTCTGAATAATTGCTGAGTACAGGTCGGTCTACGGGACCTTCCAAAATGCCAGAATATTTCTCTGCATATTTCTTCAGAAGGTTGGATGCAGTCAGAGCAGATATGTCATCATTCGCCCAGGCATACTGGTACGTGCGCTGCAAGTGACCTCTGTAGGCTTCAACTTTGTGGGCGGGAGACCGAGTGGTTGAGGTGATGTCAAAGTGCTGTTCTGGCCACTGGGCATGCTCCGGCGTCCACTGCATCTTCAAGCCTAAAAATTTGAGGGGGAAAGATAGTAAATTTACTTAGATATTCATCAGAACACTTAAAGTTCCCCACCTCCCACTACATCTGCTATGTATTATCTTTCACTAACAATATGAACATGGACAAGAGTCTTCCTAGGTTGTAATACATATTGTGATCTCTATAATATGAATTCTTCAAAATGGGGAGACATTAAATCCTGTAAAAAAAAAAGATAAATCCAATGTAAAATAAAATGCTGTAGAAAACAAAATTAAAAAAAAAAGATAAAGGACGAAGGAGTCTTACTGCCGTCATAAACACATAAATATTTAACACTAATCACATACACACACACACACACACACACACACACTCATGTCAAATTAGAATTCAATCACGGATTTTGCAATAACACACACACACACATATATACATTTTAATATCCACCATCCAGTAGTATGCCAGCTAGTTATTCTGGCTTTTCCCATCAGTTTCTGTTTTATATTTTAGCAATATAAAAATGAGACACAGCTGACAGATCGCATCTAGGATACCTCTCTTATTTGGTACTGAACACCTAGTTAGCACAGTATAATGCTCCCTGAACAGAACAATATGACACAGACATAGCAGGTCATTCCATAATCCAACTCTCATCTAAAGTGGTCCACGACAGTTTCAAATCTGCTTCGTGGAGTGCAGCAAAGCAATCTCCCAGGCAGCGCTCCACCGCTTTCATCACACAAAGCCTACAACTCGGTATGAATTACAACTGGCTCCTTTCTGCCTCTCAGTTCTGTCGTTGAGTCTGGAAAAACAAAACAAGCATCACTTGTCTGCCAGGCTTCTTGTGTTGTTCTCCCTCTTCCTCTGATAATCCTCCTACCCTTATAGACTCTGATACCAAGAGAGGAGGGAAGAACATATATATGAGAAAAAGAGAAAGGAAGGGCAAGAAGGGATGGAACGAGTGGAGAATCTAGATTCTACCCCCTTACATTTCTACAGTGAGCCATGTGTGGCAGAAAGTGGACAAGTACAACGCATCCATGAGGTCATGGGAGTAAGCCTATCATCTTCTAGGTTGCTAACTGAAGCCAGTGACTCTGTAATAACCCCGAAATGAGTATTTTCTTACTTAAGAAAAAACACTCAGTTATTAAAACCAGACAGTCGTTTTAAATGATTACTTTTGAAAGACCGTGGAAATTACCTGCTTCGCATATCACAAAAGTAGTGCCTAAAGCGACTGATTTAAGATGTACCATTGAGGCTTTCATATAGTTAGTTACCAAAGAGAACTGGAACCACGTTCTCCTATTTTTCAATGCTTGCTGTAATCTCTGCTCACTTGGAATGAACGCTTCCCATTCTGCTATGGCTGTATTAAGATGCCTTCCTTAATCTCTTTTGTATTACCCAAAGTGAATTTTGCAAACCATCTTGTGCCCTCTGGCAGAGAATCCTTGATAAGAGAAAGGCCTGGTCTAAATGAGGCATCTGTGGCGTCCGGTCCCTTCTGAATTCCCCAAGCAGTGTTGACAGCTCCCATCCCTTTCTGTTCTCCTCCCCCAACCACTTCAGCTCCTCACTGCCCGACTCTGGCTTTTGACATGGCCAGCTTTGACTCGCCCAGCTAAACTGAACCGAGCACAGTTTGGTAACAGAATGGCATGTTGATTCCCTTCTGACTCCGTCTTCCTTGTTTGCAAAACCACTGCACCAGACAGTGGAAGTTAATTAGCAGGAGGATGCTGTGCTAATTGTGTTAATTTACAAGGTTTTAGTCAAAGAGAATCATGCCAGGGCTGGCACTGCTGTCATGCTTCCGACTTAATGATTAAGAAATACTGAAAACAAGGTGGGAAGGATTGCAGTAATTACACAATAAATGAATAAAGCAACAGGATTCATTTGCAAATATATTTTACTGCCGTTGGACTCATTTGCATTTGGATTTTTAAAAAGGATCCATGCAGATATTCATTTGCAAATCACTAACTCAGTGAAATTAAGTTTGAATGCTGTACAAGTCTAAGTTAATCAGCCTTTCTATGTGTGTGTGTGTTTAGAAAAATACTAAAGATCTTAGTTCTCTTGTATAGCAACATACTCCTCATTCTACTTCAAATATTCATATATGTTTGTTTAAGACGATGTGTGCTTTAAAACAATCAAATCAATTTGGAAATTAATATCTTGAAGCCCAAAGAAGCACACCTTTATCTTCCCACTCAGAGAAAGAGGGAGGGTCGGGGAGCCAGGCTCTAGGAAGAAGTGAAGTGATTCTCCTAATTGTTACCGCTTTCTCAGTCATTACTTTTTAAGAAGAGAAAAATACACCACAAAGTGGGTGACATGACTGTAACCACACTTGAAGGGGGAAAAGATGCAATTTTAATGAAGCGGCTTTTCAGGAATCATACTTTCATTAGACTCAACTGGAAATTATTAAGGGCAAATCACCAGGAACCAATCGCAAGTAATCAGTATCTAAATTCTTCTAGTGCCAAGGGATTTACTCCAAGCCCAACAAAAAGGAGAGAATATCAATGTGACGGCAGCGTAGATCTAAAGGCCTACACATTCATTAATCCCATGATTATTTCCAAGTAATTTCTATTAGGATTTTTTTCTTCTTAAAAAAAAAATAAAGAAAAACCCTGAAAATAATGAGTAGTAAAAATGAGAATACACATGCTCTGATGGGACATGTTAATAGATTGATAAAGAAGAAACATGAATACATATCTCAAAATAATTTAGAAGTCACAGGAACACAGTACAGTGTACATGTAGGCAAGCGCAAACCTGTGCATGTAAGTATACAAACACCTACATGCAAGCATGCAGAATGAAAGAACTCAGCTGCCTTCCAGTTAGTTGAGATGATTTCTTGTTGGAGTTAGCTAATAACCATGATAGAAAGAAATAACCTTTAGTAAAACGTGAACAATGAAAAAGAAAACAGAAGGCTGGGTCTCTCTGTCTGTCTTGACTTAAGCAAAGTTTTTTTTTTAATAAATTAATCACTTATAAAAATGCAAACATAATTTTAGTATCTTAACATTGCTATAAGCTTTAAGCCTATGCACTTTGAACAAAATAGATTGCCCACTTAAACTGGGTATTTCTATGCAGCTTCAATGTAGCAAAACTAATTGAATTTTCAAACATTTATATTTCATCTGAAATTAAGCAAAGATCCTATCCATCAAAATAACTCATTGGAATAGTTACTGGATTGAATTTGTTTATTGATGTAACTGAAAGTTGACCTATTGATGCATACTAAACAATATCCTTAGCAAATGTGAGAAAGGGAAGTCTGAGTTCTGTTTAACCTGAAGGAAAAAGGAGTGTTCCTTTCTTTTGGGAGAGCCCTGGAATGCCCAATGCTATTTGAAAGTGAAGGTTAATCATTAACCATAACCTAGAACCGGATATTTGTGAGATGCAGAGGAGGCAGTGTTGCAGAGCCTGGTGCGGTCTTGAGAACATAAAGAGCCTATTCACCAGTGCTTGAATCTTAGCATTACTTGTTGGGTGGGGGACACCAAATGTGTTGTTGATCTTGTTTACTGGTGGTGACAAAGGAGAAAAAATGTGGTGCCAAATGTTCTTTGAACAAAGATATATAGTGCCGCAGTTGGCTGCATCACTGTTGCCTGGGAGAGGAGAAGGCTTCTGCCACCTCACTGAGTACTAAAGCAACGAGGTGAGTTAAAGAAAAGGAAAAAAAATCTTTGAAGTGATTTTTCCTTAGAACATAAAAAGAAAAAAAATTCAAGAATGATGCTATTTTACACTTTAGCAACTTATCTTCAGAACAACAATTCCCACGGTTGTTTAGAAGTATCATGCATAGTACAGTAGAGACAAAAATTAGAAAATAGTTAGAAAAATCAGAAAATTGTCCTATACCTTTAATTCTAGCATTTGGGAGGGTGTGGGAAGTTCATGAATAAGAGGACAGCCTGAGCTACATAGGGCTATCTTGTCTCATATACAGTTTTTCTTCTCCTTTCCTCCCACCCAATAAAATATAGGAAAACAAGATTTTAAAGATAATTTTAAAATGCTCCAAAACTATCAATTTTTATTTTGTAAAAGATGAGAAATTTCTTACCACAGCCGGCATATCTTATGGTAAGGAAATGTACTTATGTTGAAAAATAATTAACAAAGTTATTGATGATTGATCAGAAATGTTACCTATAGATTGCAGATACAATGGCAAATCTCTGAACATTTTGTTCTCCTGTTCTTACCACAGGGTGAACTATGAGCATCTAAATGTGCATCTGTTTGTTATAGACACCAGAGTTGGAACTTGAATGACATTTGCCGTATTCCTGACCATTATAGAATGTTGTACCTACACAGTAGCTGCTTCACAGCCTTCATTTTGGTCTTTAATTAGTCGTTTGGAAACCAAACAACTAAAATGTCTAAAGTTCTGCCTCAGTTTCAAAAGTTTAAAGAAAAAAAATTATACTGCAAAAGTGAAGGGAATAATATTTAGAAAAGGGAGAGAATTAGAAGGAAAAAGGGTATGTCTCCTGGAATCTATTTTTGCATATATTGCTAGAAGAATTAACTGGAAGCACTTAGTACCCAACCTTGAATACACTTATGGGATTCAACAGTTTATGCGTGGAAAGCTATGCCTCCCTGTGTTTCCATGGCGGCACCTCTACGTGCTAAGGACCTTTCCTTGGTATGTCTCCTAAGGGTAAAGCCACAGGGCAAACATTACAGGTGTAGAGAGGGTTTGCACTTGGGTAGCTGCATGGCACTACCCACATGGCAACATGCCTATTATGTTCTGTGGGTGACTGTACTCTGAACTTTGCATTACTTAAAAAACAAAAACAAAACCTACTTAAAGAATCATACTATAGTATTTATCAAGATTCTTTGTACAAAGAATAACTGCTGGAATAAACAGGAGTAAAGTAATTACAAGGGTTTAAAGCCTCCACGACCTGCTGAGATAGCAAATTCATTATCCCTTACATTGGGAATGGCAGCACTAGTGCACAAAATGTTCAAGACTTTAAGTCAGAGAATTAAGTTCACTGGCCCAGAATCCAGCTTTAGCAGCCAAGAGCCTTCAGAGAGAGGGGCTGCAAACTTCCAGGCTCCAGACACTGGATCGCTCTGTGTGATATCTCCTCAATGCCTTTCTTCAAGGGGGTGAGGAGCAGACTCAGTGTTTGGTCAGATTCTGCAGTTTCTCTCCTTTCGTCTCTGCATCAGCAGCAGCAAAGAAACCAGCATGACCCATTTGATCTGGAAAACATCTCACTCCATTTCCTAAGGTTTGCTGGGCTTAAAATACAATGTAAAAGTTAGGAAATGGCGGAGGAAAAGCACAGGCCATTTTATCTGTACTTGGTTCCAGTGAACACATCCTAAAGTCTTTTTTAGTCTGAATGTTTTACAGAAGTTCTGAAATTTATTTAGTACACAAGTTAAGAACTTTCAATATCTAAAATCTTGGGGATCAGAATGGAAGCTAAACCAAAGGAATTTCTGCTTTGTTTACCCTTAATATTATATTATACATTTCTTAAAAATAGAGTCCTGTTTTAGGAGATTAATATATTTTTAGGATGTCCTAGGATGTCCTAGTCCAGACAAAATTGCCTCTCTTCCAGATTGGCATTCCGTTTACTGTGTGCTCATAGTTTGGAGACTATTTTGTATACCAAAGAGTTTTAGTCTGAATCATTACTAGGGTGTTGGAATAGAAAGATACTGAAGAAAGTTCTGCACATAAAGACGGTCTAAGGCTGTCAAGGTGACCCAGGATATGAAGATGCTTGTGACAAGTATGATGGCCCAAGTTTAACCCTGAATCTCAAGTATAGGTGGTAGGAGAGAACAGACTCTAAAAAAAATTGCCTTCTATATGGACACGTACGCACACACACACACACACACACACACACACACACACACACACACTTTTATTTTTCTTAACAAAGGAAGTTCCAGAAGTTTGTTTAAAAATATAAAAACTCTAGCCTTGCAAGTCACTTACACGACACTACTTGTTCTCAACTTTGGAAGAGTTGCTTGGGCTCACTTTGCTTAAGTCCGCTATAAAATGTGCAGGCGAGTGCCAGACCTTTTTAGTCTGCAGTCAAGACTACCTACAGTAATAAATTTTTGTGAAAATATTTCCCAAGTATGACTCATACAAACATCACTTGGCTTTTTTATTTTAAAAATCCCATAGATATTTTACACACAAAATAATATGATTGGGATAGGAAAAAAAAGTAAAACTCTTCCCCCTTTAAAAAAAAAAAAGACAGCCACTGAAAATGACAATTTCCAGTGTGGATGTTGTTACAAGAAAGGTATAGAAATTATTTCAAGATCACCTTAATCAAAAAGGTGTCAAAATTCAAACTGCTAGATGGTGCAGAGGGATAGGTCTGAAACCCCAGTACATGGGAAATGGAAGCAAGAGAGTGACCAGTTCAAGTCTATGCTGAGCTGCACAGTGAGACAGGTCTCAAAAATAAATCAATGACTTTCATAGCATTTTCCTTAGTTTTCATGTTGCTTCTGTCTCAACTTAAGTGGGGAAAGGGGACTCAAAACAAATGGCTAATTTTAATCTGTAATCTCAAAATGAGATACTTTGTATTAATTATTTACTGATACTGTCATTTTTTTCTCCTTATCTCAGTTTCAAGCTTCAAAATTTCAAACCACAATTGTTTTGAAACACTCTCTAATCCCACTATATTTGTATGAGAGAGTCCTTTTAAAAGCTAGCGAAGAGATTTCTCGTTAACTGGTCTTCTGGATAAACCCAGTTCCCTTGCTTTACCCTCTGGAAGAAATATACAGCCTCGCGGGGAATGGCAGCAGGCAATTTGCAAACTTCTGTTGAATTTTCTCCAGCACAGGATTTCTATACAGAGTCAAGTTCGTAGGATTAAAGGGAAAAAAAAAACCTACAGAAACAAACTAAAACAACTTTATTTCCACAGTTCTCATTTAAGGCAGGTGAAAAAATGAGACACTTCACTCTGCTCTGCCAGCGGTGTGCCAAATCAGCAAACCAGCTTCCACTTTAGGTCCCGCCCCCTTTAGGTCCCCCACCCCACCCCCTTCCAGCCTCATGGTTTGCAAGAATCTATCCAATCAGGTGTATTTGTAGGTAACAGGCTACAGAGCCAGGGTGAATTTATGAGCATTGAGTGTAGAGCTTGAAAAGCTCTTGTTTTGTTTTCAAAAACAAATGAAGTGGATTTCTTAAAACGTAGCAATCTTTTAGTTCAAAAGGTTTTGAAGTTTTAGTCCAAAACTAATTTTTTTTTAATGTAGTCACTTTTGAAGGACCAAAAATTCCAAAGGCTACATTTTAATAAGAAAATATCCTGGCACTACTAATCAGAGCACCAGACATTTAACGGATGGTGTTTGTTTCAATTCACTGTCATTGGTACAACTGTGTGCAATGGCGGATAATAGCATCTTCAGAAACCTGGTCTGTAACTGTTCATTCAATTTTCCCATGGCTTTCATTCTCAGATATTATTTCTCACTATTTATCTCACCCCACCTCCATCATTCTTAATATTCTCCCTTTAACATGCTATGGATTCTGACATCACAGGGAAATGCATGATTTAATAGTCAACTGTATCAGCCAGAGTCCAACATCCATGAGGTTAAGACACCCCCAAAGAGACAGATCACATCGAGGTGACAGAGCTTTTTTCACAGGTCATTATTTCTGGGTTATTAAGAGCTTGTGTTCATTACAGCCATAATAATTTGGACTAGTGTGGCGCATATCTTGTCCTTAAATTTAACTTGTAGATAACTTATGATTTGAATTAGATTCCCTCAAATGCATTAAATTCTGGCTACATAAAAAAAATGTTCACTCTTAAGAACATGGCTAAATGAGATGGTGACTATTTGCTCATACTGCAAACCAAGAATGAACCTTAGCATGCGTAGGCTAATGGGTCATTATTTTTAATATGGAACTCTGGAGGAGGAGACAGGAGCTTCATTGCAAGTTGGCGCCAGCCTTGTCTACATAGTGAGTTCCAGGCCAGCCAGAACTATATAGAAACAGACGGTCTCAAAAGAAACAACAGATACATCAATAAGAAAAATGTGAAAGATGTACAGGAGTGGAAGCAAACACTTACACAAAGAAAATTATGCTGAAGAACAGAGTGTTGATATCTTAGGCTTTGCACTCAATATGCAATCAGCATACATACCATAGGATTTAAAACAACTCAGAAAATAATGCTCATAATTCAAATAAGTACTTCTTAATTTCCAGTACTTAAAAATCAAACTAGATAACTGAACATTAACACAAAACCAATGAAGTTTCAAACTAAAAGCTAGACACGTTTTTGTGTGTGGGAAGGGACAGGTTTTCCTTTTTTAAATGTTTTTAGATGATAACAAAGTCCTGAATAATAATTATTATAATTAATAGTAACAAAAACAAATATAAACCAGGGCCACACCCTGTGTCTAATGTAGAGTAATTCACAATGTTAAATGCCTGTGTATCCACTTACGAGCAAGCACAGAAAAGCAATTCATACTGTAATTCTGAGCAGCTAGTGCCAGCTGCCCTCGACTCACAAACAAGAAAGAGCCCACAAGGTAAGAGGGCTGGCCCTGCTTTTGCCCCTTCTGAATTTTAGGCAATTTATAATCAGTTACAAGAATGCTTCGTAGTTAACCTTTAAAGTTGTTCCTTTAGACTCTCATTTCTCATGTTGTCTCTTCTCTTTTCCCACGTATGTTTTTCAATCTATTAAGGCTATCTTCCCTTCCTCTGGTTCTGTTTGTCATACAAAGATCATCGGGACATAGCACATATGTCCATAGGGACGGCTGAAGCTAATGAATATGTATGTTCTGTGTCACAACAGAGCACCCCCCTTGTTCTGCAGAATCAATCCTCTTATGTGTGTAAATAACAGGTGAGCTGTAGCAGACAGGAGTAAATGGGGTTAACACAACCAGAGAGCCCCATGCTACATTCATGGAATCCAGCCTAGAACAATAATATGGATATCCAATGCATTACATATTACTACG